>NW_021826256.1:0-2500 GCF_006345805.1 Octopus sinensis | reverse complement strand
ATTATTATTATTATTATTATTATTATTATTTATTATTATAGCAGTTTATTGATATGAGAATAACGATTTAAGAAACATAATCCAAGATAGCGGAACGGCTTTCTTCATATGCGGTACTATAAGAATTTAATATGATATAATATAATTTGGTATTTTACACACACACACACACACACACAGGACGCAGGTGTGGCTGTGTAATAAGAAGCTTTCCAATCACATGGTTCCAGGTTCAGTCTCAGTGCGTGATACCATGGATGTCTTCTACAAAGCCTTGTAAGTGGATTTGGTAGACGGAAACATACATACGTATGTGTGTGTATGTGTGTGTGTGTACGTGTGTGTATGTGTGTGTGCGTGCGTGCGTGCGTATGTGTGTGTGCGTTTGTCCCTCACCACTTCTTGACAACTGGTGTTGGTGTGTTTACGTCCCCATAACTTAGCGCTTCAGCAAAACAGAACAATAGAATAAGTGCTAGGCATAAGAAATAAGTTCTAAGATCGATTTGTTCGTCTAAAGCACTTCATGGCGGTTCCCCAAACAAATAAAAGGAACGTTATCTTCTCTATATATAAACGGCAGTTTGTCTGTCTGTGTGTCTGTGTGTCTGTCAGGTTGTACCCTCACCCTGACCACGGTTTTCAACCGATTCTGATGAAACTTGACACACACATAGCCCAATGTCATAATTCAAAACTAACGCAGCGAAAATTTTGAAAAGTCCCCCCAGTTCTGAAAAAAATCGATAAATTCGACATGGGTCGAGAATCTAAACTTTTTATATGCAACACATTTTCTACAGACTGTCTAGGGGACGCAACTCGACCTTTTTCAACTCTCGGAAAACACGTGGGTAAGTATCCCAAAATGTATAAAAATGTACACAAAAACGGCAAAAAAAGCGGGCAGCAATGTGAGTGACAACGAAAAAAGTCAAAAGTGACAAACTGAAACAACGAATGGAAAAGGTTTTTTTTGGTGCACACAACAAAAGCGGTTTATAATAAACCAAGAGTTTGCAAGTAGCGTCCGAGGACCCTTAGGGTACGTCAAAAATTTAAGGTAAAACGTTTGGGGTGGTAGTTATAAAGAAAGTGTAAACAAAAAAAAGTATTCGAATAACTTGCGGCTGCAGCAGCCATTAGCAGAAGTGGCGGTGTTGGGGGTAAAGTCTCAAATGTAATTTCTTCCTGGTAGGAATTGGTTGGGTTGAATTATCGATAGCTGTTTGTTATTTGGGAGTGAAGAGAAGACATTGCAACCTACACATGCGCCTTCGTTCCCTAGAGGGAAAGGACTAGATTGGGATTAGTCATTGCCTACTAGGGGCTCTTACATACCCGGGCAACGCCGGGCTATGCTGCTAGTAAATATATAAACAAATAAAAGGTAGGTTTTATATATACATACTACACACACAACACACACACACACACACACACACTCACACACACATATATATATATATATATATCTATATATATATGTATATATATATATATATTATATATATAGTGTTCAGAGGAAACCCGATTGGGATACGCTGTTCTAGACGGAAGTTCTGACGAGAAATAATATATATATAGATATATATATATATATATATATATATATATATATATATATATATATATATATATATATATATATTTGTAAAAATGAATAGTTCGAAAATGCTGCTATATTATACAATTTTTAATTTATATATACATTATAACATGTTTCAGTTCCTGAAATTAACCTTATCAAAAAAAGTTATATATAAAAAAGACAGCTCATGCCGTCAAACACAAGAATTCATTTATAATACACAACGGAGTCAGACATCTTAGAGTTCATGTATAGTTGATATATAGTTTGAAGTAAGTTCATTCATGCTATGTTCAAAGTGTTCGATGCAGTGGCCCACGGTGGCGATACGTATTCAATACAAAAAACAGATCAAAGTGGTGGAAAGCAGTCAATACAGAAGATTGATGTTTCCGAAAGAGCGAGGAATTCATTTTTACCTTAAGCAATTGTGTGACCCATGGGGGGTATGCGCTGGGTGGTTCTAGTGAGTCTTGTGAGGTGCTCGGTTTTATAATGCCTGTTAGGTGGTCATCCAGCTTGACTATAAGAGATGTTATCATGAACGAATACCGCAGTAACTTGCCTATGAACGAGTGTAGAGAGGTTATGTATATAGATTATATGGTAGACAATGGAGGATTTTAATTTAATTCTGTTTCAATTGCGTATACAGGATATCAGATATCAGTTATATAACAGTGTTATATTGTGTTATATTATGGATGGTGACTGTATAATGTGAGTTGGAAGAATGCTATTACATTACACAATCAGTAAAACATATAACGAATCAGCGTCAGTAAGCACATGTGTTGTGTTGTATTCTTTTGTAGTGATTCCGAAAATATATTTTTTGTGTGAGTTCTTTTATTGCGTGTATGGAAAGTGCGTGGCTTAGTGGTCAGGCTATCGATTCACGATCGGAAA
>NW_021826255.1:32500-35644 GCF_006345805.1 Octopus sinensis | reverse complement strand
TTATTAGACTTAAGATTTCTTCAAAGCAACATCAACATCATCTCTAAATCCCGTGTGTAAAGAAAAACTAAAATTTAAGAAATCAATATTTTAATTAAATAAAACTTGACGATTATGCAACAGCTATAATTACCGATTTCAATATTTGGCACAATGTATGTATGGATATATATATATATATATAATATATATATATATATATATATATACGAGGCAATCTACCGGTTGCGTCGACGAGGGTTCCAGTTGATCTGACCAACGGAACAGCCTGCTCGTGAAATTAGCGTCCAAGTGGCTAAGCACTCCACAGTCACATGTACGCTCAACGTAGTTCTCGGGGAGATTAAGGGTGACACAGAGTGTTATAATGCTGGCCCTTTTAAATACAGGCACAGCAGAAGCAGGGAGAAAGAGTGAGTGAAAGTTGAGGTGAAAAGATACAGTAGGATTTGACACAACCTGCCGGGTTATGTGTCTTCGCTCAATAAGGACTCACAATGCCCCGTGATCCTACGACCATTCCTAATTCAATATACATATATAGTAAAGAGAAACTTCTATCCAAAACTATGTAGCACCTATTGTATATAGTATCGCCTCCATCGTAGGATTATTCGTTTATGCCGATCGAATGAACTGTAGCAGCAAGAAACGAAGTGATTTGCTCCAACTCTAATATCGGTTCATGAATTGAAACCACATTCTTAAAATCAAGAGTGCAACAGCCTTAGCCATTAAGCCACCAACGTCCACAACTTTCTCTCTCCCTCTCTCCCTCTCTGTCTGTTTTTCTGTCTGTCTGTCTATCTATCTATCTATCTCTCTATCTATCTATCTATCTATCTATCTATCTATCTATCTATCTATTTATCTATCTATCTTTTTTTATTTTATTTATTTTTTTTGTTCGTTTCTTCCCTTTTACGATCCCTCTTGATCGAAAATCTAGCCACCCCTTTTTTTCTTTTGTTTTTTGTTTTTTTCATCCCCCAAAAGAAAAGCTCTACCTTGTAACATGTCCCATCTGTGTGCAGCCCTCTGTGGCCAATAAAGAAACTTATCTATATATCTATCTATCTATCTATCTATCTATCTATCTATCTATCTATCTATCTATCTATCTATCTATCTATCTATCTATTTATCTATCTATCTATCTATCTATCTATCTATCTATCTGTAAATATATATATATATATATATATATATATATATATATATATATGACGACGGTGAGGGAGAAGGAAGGTGAGAGGGAGAGAGAAATATTCATGCATCCGTACGTACACACATTCACACATACACACGGTAAACGGTAGTAAATTCTATACGGTTGTAGTTAAATGAAAGATTTGCTTCGTAATCGAGAAAGGAATCAAGAGAGTCGGATTCCTGAAGCGAAGTCTCTGATCGTTTGAAGCCACGTCACTTCATTTAAATCCTAATGTTCCTGGCAATGATATTGAACAATACCATATTGATTTTTCTGTTCCATTGTTTCTCAAATATTTTGTATCTCAGTCTAATAAAACCCAAATCATTATGATTCATAACAAATGAGAATGATAATATTATTATTATTATTATTATTATTAGTAGTAGTAGTAGTAATAATAATAATAAAAATAAAAATAATAATAATATAATAATAATAATAATAACCACAGTAATAATAATAGTGATGATGATGATGATGATGGGGATGATGAGGATAAGAATAATAATCATGGCAATAATAATTATATGAAGATCAAGAACAGCAAAATCTTCAACACCAGCACCAGCACCAACAGCAGCAGCAGCAGCAGAACCACTACCACCACCACCACCACCACCAACAACAACAACAACAAATACAACAATAACAACCACAACAAGGACAACGACGACGACGACGCCAACAATAATAATAATAATAATAATAATGATAATGATAATAATAATAAGTTTAATCTTGGTCTTTGTATGTTTCGAATTCAAATCATAGCAGTTTCCCATTAGCGTCTCATGATTTCTGGACTTGTATGTCCTCCATTTAGCAAATTGTGTGGCCCGATGCCAATATAAGATATTATTTTGTTAAAATAGGAACCATAGTACCAAAACCAGGAGAGCATAGGTGGAAGTTCATTTAGGTATTTCGTCGTATTCCTCTGTAATGTCGCCTGGCATAGTGGTTAGGGTATTCGGTTCATATTCGTAAGGTTGTGACTTCAATTCCCGACGACGCGTTTTGTCCTTGAGCTAGACACTGTGTTTCACGTCGCTCGAGTCCACCCAACTGGCAAAAATGAGTAGTATTTGTATTTCAAAGTGACAGACATGTCACACTATTTGTCACGCTCAACCTCCCCGAGAACTACGATAAGTGTCCACGCGTCTGTGGAATACTCAGTCACTTGCACGTTAATTTCACGAGCAATCTGTTCCGTATCATTTGTGACCCTTGTCGTCGTAACCGACGGAGTGCTCCCCTATAATACTCTGACATCTGATTTTACATGGTTTATATCCGCGGGATCGAATCTGAGACCAGGCGATGTGTGTGTGTTTAAGCTCCAAGTGGCTCCGACAGACGGTAATGGCAAACTTCTGCTGACTCTTTCGCTACAACTTTCTCTCTCACACACACACACTATATATATATATATATATATATATATACATATGGGGACACGTATATCTATGTGTATGAGTGTTTGTATCTTTTGTGTGTCCCGAATCTCCACGTGACAGCAGGTGTAAATTACTTTACTACTCTGTAACTTAGCGGTTCGCCAAAGTGCTACTGATAGACTAAGATAAGCTTAGGCAAGAGGTAGATGACCTCAAAGGCTTTTCAACGTAAACTGAATGTTATCCCACTACCTATTTGTCCGGATTACAAAGATAATTTCACATAAATAATAATTATAATAGTAATAATAATAATAGCAATCCTTTTTACTAGAGGTACAACGCTTGACTTTTTTTGTGGGGGATGGGACTAGTTGATAACTTCGACCCCAGCTTTTCACTGATACTTAATATATCGACATCAAAAGGATGAAATGCAAAGTCGACCTCAGCGGAGTTTATGCTAAAAAAATAAAGTCGGACGAAACGCCGCTAAGTGTTAGGCTACGTGCGCTAACGATACTGCCA
>NW_021826255.1:0-27500 GCF_006345805.1 Octopus sinensis | reverse complement strand
CTACGTCATATGGGGTTCGTTTCCTCATTGCGTTGCTTGTTCTGCAACAGTTCGTGGGTATGTAAACAACAAAGAGATGTATTAGTTTAACACTCGGGAAGTGAGAATGTTTTTACATTTCGAGCCTACGCTCTTCAACAGAAAAGAACACGGAAATAAACAGAGTGAAACTTAAAAGAAGGTGGGGATAGTGGCTAACACACAAGTGAATGGAAGAACGAAAGGGAATAACGGAGTTACATATGCTTTTCATTAACATTTTTGATTTGGATTTAGAATTTTGTTGGGCCCATAAACGATCCTAGATAGGCATGCTAAAGTGGTCGGTGTAAGTTCGTTTTGAAAAGCCCACGAAATTGTACGTTACTTGGAACCGAATCAAACTACTATTAATGATGCATGTATATATATATATATATATATATATATATATATATATTTGTATCGATCAATCTATCTAACTAGCAATATATATATATATATTGATTTATAGACATTTATACATATACATATTCAACCTACGCAAGTTAAATCTCGACAGCAATCTCTATGATTGTAAATCTTGTCATCATTTCATTACCATACCATTACGCATAAAATTTACATATCTCTGATTGTCCTCCGCAAATTGTAGAGAATATATATAACTCGCAAACGACTTTGCCATCAACAAAATAACGATTTATCTTTTTCGGTTCCGCACTTTTTCGGTGCCTTGCGATGCACGTCCATATCAAAAATATGCTACTATACGCGATATTTTTTTACATGAAATCAGGTGACTAAGGAAATCATATCGAAGAAATTAGATGCACATTACATATAGCACAGGGATTAGAAGAATACATGTAGTATGAGATCCTGGTGTAGTTGTGCCTTTCTGCATCGAATATATTCATAGAATCAAGACTAGTATTTCCGTCTTGGTACGTATATTCTAACAAACGTTGTTCTTCGATACACATTCTCTTCTTAAAATATCTCCATCCACTCTAATTTTTTTCTATCGTCATCGAATATTTCATAAATTTCAAAAAAGCATGTGACCCTCCATCCTCCTTTTTGATTCTGAGTGGAATTAGAGAAATCAATCTCATGTACGATGCCACATCCGTTGCCAAAGCCACTAGGCACAGGAAAGTAGCTCGTGCAGCTGTTTTTAACGAGGCACAAGACACTCGCGAAATTTCTCCCAAAAGCTAGAAAATACACGATAGTATTAATAAGATGAAAATTGGTTTCTAGTTTAGGAACAAGGCTAGTAGATTTGAGGGCAGTGTTTTATGTTCCCAGTGTTTCGCTAGCACTATACTTTATCGTCCCGAAATAAAGGAATGGAAAAAGAATGTCAGCGAGATTTGAAGTCTGAAGAACGGCAACTAAAAACCGTAAAACAAGTTTCTCGACGCCTTGAAGAAGCTGCTAAAACTACTTTACCTTTAATGGCACTTGCATCCTTAGATAAGCACGAGGCAAGAAATTTTGTTAGGAGCACGTTAGTCGATGTAATGAACGCAATCAATTCGATTATAGACCCTGAAGTGTTGAAGATAACGTTGTCGCAGGCAAAATTTGAACTCAAAATTTAAAAAGAACGTGCCGGCAGCAAAAGCGAATTACATAAAATAAAGACATAAAGAATGGCGCGGAGAAGGCAAAAGAACAAGAAGAAGATGATGATGATGATGATGGGAAGGAGGAGGAATAATAAGGTGGAGAAGTAGAGTGAGGAAAAATAAGATGAAAGAAATAAAAAAAGCACGCGTATATCCGTGCGATATGCTATAGATATTTCATTCTACAATAAATTCAAACGTCAAGCTCCACGTTGGTTGTGATATGTATCAATAAATGATAAGAAAATATATAAAAGAAAAACCCCCAAAACAAGCCATATAATAACTCCGATGATTGATACGTTCTTTTTCATATGAATATATATTAGATTAATAATAGAAACAGGATTTGAAAAAGGAGAAAATATAGAAAATAATATAAAAAGAATGCAATTTGAAAAATAAGAAAAATATTTGTATTACTTATCTTTAGAAATATTTCCACAAGTAATATAATTCAACTTACCTGAAATAAAAGAGAGAAAATGTAATAATTTTATTGACGTTATGATTACAACAAGATTAGAGTAGATAGCATTGTAATTAATATAGTTATCAAAAATAGATTAAAATTTGAACATACGAAAGGTATTATTCTAAAAAGGGTTTTCTGTAAAAGGTAAAATATGGTTTAGCATTTGTTGAAAGTGAAAATTTTAAGATTTATCGAGTTACCTGCCATTTTTTAGCTGACATGTTCGTATGTCAACACACACTCAAATGCACGCCCACGTGCCTACAGCCACTTACACTCGAGGTATGTGCGAAAGAGAGCGCTCACATACAGACATCGTTGGATAAAACTTATGACATATGCTTTGAATTAAATTTATAAGAAACCTCAGAAACGGTAAAAATAATTCTCAGGTAATAAATGAATGCAGTATATATAAAATTCTTCAATTCGCATAATTCATCGAAGGGAGAGTCAGCAGACGATTCCTCAAATGCTCAATATAGAAAATACTCACTAACGCTAAAATGATTTGAACCCTATCACCATACCTTCTCTCCTAAAATTTTCTGTGGCTTCATGCTCTGTGAAAATTTCTTCTGTTGATATATTAATGTCTCTTATAGACGTTAATATATCAACAGAAAAGGCGGCGAGCTGACAGAAACGTTACCACGCCGGGCGAAATGCTTTGCGGTATTTCGTCTGGCGTTACGTTGTGAGTTCAAATTCCGCCGAGGATTGACTTTGCCTTTCATCCTTTCGGGGTCGATTAAATAAGTACCAGTTACGCACTGGGGTCGATATAATCGACTTAATCCGTTTATCTGCCCTTGTTTGTCCTCTCTGTGTTTAGCCCCTGTTGGGTAGTACAGAAATAGGTATTTCGTTTGCCGTTACGTTCTGAGTTCAAATTCCGCCGAGGTCGACTTTGCCTTTCATCCTATCGGGGTCGATAAATTAAGTACCAGTTATGCACCGGGGTCGATATGATCGAATTAATCCGTTTGTATGTCCTTGTTTGTCCTCTCTGTGCTTAGCTCCTTGTCGGTAGTAAAGAAATAGAAATAGATATGTTAATGTCTATTGGGGGTCGAGCATATGTGCAATATGTATTAACGATAATTCACGAGCCTATCTCCATATTTTCACCATATCCTTTTCTTTAGGCACCCTCAGTATTCAGACGGGGATGTAGAATATCATGCTTTTTTAGGTGTTTAAATGAATGATTATATTGATTGTATCATTTCTTAAACATATTTTGGATTAATGTTATGTAGGTTCTTTCGATGCACTTAGCCAAAGATGCCTCGGTTTTCTACATGCTTCCCTTCGTCATAAACCTGTTATGGCGAAAACAGGAAATTACAAAGTTGCAGTTGCACTGAAGTGGGATATTCCTCTTGTTATTTTTTTCCATTATTTTCTCCATTACTAATAGCTATATAGGTAGAAATGTTTTCAATATTGCTATAACGAACATTTGCTTTGCTCTAGTTTATTGCATTCGTATTTCTTGGCGGAAACATCTGTATGTCTATGGTAAAAGTTTTCTACATCTATTTGTGATTACATTTATTCTAAAGAAATGGTGTGTGTTATGTTATGGTCATTTTGCTGTCTCAATGTTTCTCCGAATATGCTCTCATTTAATGTATTGTTATCTTAGTATTCAGTGTGATTGGCAGATTCTTCGACAGAGAATATATTGGAAATGTGATTGGTATTGATATCAAAAAAGTTATATATGACTACAGTTGTATTTGGAACGACTTTTGATATGTTATTATTGTGTCTTTGGCTTTTCTATATCGTTGGAATTTGTCAGGATTTAAATCTATTGTGAGGCTTCAGAAGTTCATTAAGCCTGTTTTAAAATTATTCATGAATTAAACTTTTCAGTTGAGAAAGTATGCTATTCTATACAATCTTATAATTAAAACACTTATACCAACAACACAACAGCATACTTCCAAAATGTCCTCATATATGAAATATTTACAAAACGCATTATTTAGAAAACGGTCGACTGACACGAGAACGACAGTTATCTCACAGTTTGGTTTTCATAATATGCTGAGGAAAACATTTCTTTACGTGGCTTAGAAAATAACAAATTAAATGTATATGGAATTTAGAAAAACACGTATAAAGAACTAGTTTACAACAAACATCATATAATTTTCTATAGGAAAAATAACAATAGAAGTTTGATAATATACTCTAATATCGTGCCTATACGAAAGAATTATACTGATTTAGCTATTGAATCGAAAATATGGCATGTAAGAATTGTGGCTATCATTCCATTTGGAAGTGGTACATGGAGAAAGCATCAACAGGTTAGCTATATGTATTGACATCGTTACGTTCCAGAAAAGGAGAATCAAAGGTTATGAGCGAGTTGTTAATATTTTCAGTTCGTTATTTGTTAACGTTGGATATATATTTGTGCGTGTCTTGTAATATTCGCAACGAATATGTTGAGCAGAAAGGAACGAAACTTTTCAGAAATATTCTAATCGCACATCAAGATGAGAATAGAATGTAATGCTCAGAATAACGATAACAAAAAGAAAAAAAAAATGAAGAATGTTATAAGGCAGAATATACGAGAAAGATGACAAAACAAAAATAAGAAAAATTGTTCCTTTAGTATATAATAGCAGAATTAACATGAAAGTAGATTTACGATGAAAAAATATTTGGATGTTGCAGGAACGTAAGAAACACGAACAATAGACATAATTTTTCAAACTTTAAAACTTATGTCTCAAAGTAGAATATGGAAGAAAACGAACATACATGTAGAGAAGAGAAATAAGTAATCATTTTAAAACTTACATAGAACTGATACTCTAAAATGTCAGGTCAAACTACAGTATATTTTACAGTCAGAATTAGTTTTGTCATATGTCTATATACATTAAAAAGATGTCGGGCAATACATTTAGAATATTTCTTGGAAATTTCTTGCAGGACTGAAGATAGCTCACAAGAATCTTTCAGCACAGATTTTCCACAAATAATCGACTGTTTTTCCCTTATCGCTTCAAACGATCTCATATCTTCATAAATCTCACACTCAAATAACGTTGCATTCACTCATATTTGGCTGCCCAAATTATTCAATCTTGATTAAATAACAGTGATAAATGGCTTAAAAATTAGGACCTACAAAATCCAGTGTGCCCTATTTTACGTGCAATATCCGAGGAGTTTAAACACAACTAGGCATCAACAACAAAATCTCACCACAGACGGAGAAAAATACTAAGAGTTACATATGACATATATTCAACACATACAGACGGCATAGTAACAAAAGCAATACCACGGAGATTATAGAAAGAATAATAATTGGCGGTGCTAAAACTTTTCATCCGACATCACTTCGTCCGACGTTTTTTCGTCCGACGTCAATATCAATAATATTCTATCAATAAAATCTCAATGACTATTTGATTCTGGTGTTAATATTGATTTCTAAAGAGCTTATTTAAAATTTGGATAAAATGTCGTTGGACAAAAATATCATAGGACAAAAATATATCGGATCACAAGACGAGGACGAAGTGACGTTGGATAAAGCGGCATCGGACGAAAAGACGGGTCACAATAATTGGTAACATATTTGATCAACAGAGGGAGCTATAATAAAGTTTATTAGCATCATATTCGAACTAGCATGGATTGTTTCAGACAGCAAGGTAAACTTTGATTCGGTAAGACAAACTACAAAAACGCAAGTAAAAAAGTAATCGCTGCATTGAACTTCATAGCATGTGTATATAGTAAACACACAGGATATATACGCATATCAAATCAAAGATGCGTAAATTGAAACATCATGTCTCTTAGTATTTGAAGGACATTTTATGCTGCGGAGGCAAGAGTCATATCCTATTGTCATATCCTATTCACAGACAACACAAAACACAGTCGTTCAGAAACCTATACAGTTCTTAGTCAAGAGTTATTGTATAACAGCATTGTAGAGATAATATCTCTGCAGATCAGACAGTTACTCTCAAAAGGTACAAACATACAACATAGTACCATCTCAAACGTCAATAGGGGCAAGTACAAAATGACAAATTAGTAAAAAATATTTACGGCCACACCCCTATGTAGAGTTACTTGAAATAATAAAATGTCTTGGAAAAATACCTAAGCGTACAATGTCGGTATATTACTAAGAGTTAAAAACATGGGTCATTAGACATTTCGGATGGTAGACCTTCTTCAAAAACTTTAAATAAAAGAAAAGCGAAAGTGTTAAATGGTAAATGTGTGTAGGCATGCACGTATACGTACATATAACTCATAATTATGTATATACTAAAAAACAACACATTACTGATGTTTTGGTTATATATTGCTTTTAAATTAATTTAAGTTAATTAATTCAAATTTAAAATAATTCTCTATCATAATTATGCAATTATACGTTCGCCGGTGTTTATCTTAATAAAAGAACGCAATTAAAATATGAAGCATATGCAAAATTTATGCTTTTTCAGCTTTTTTACTAAATATATATGCGCATCACATTTATACATTTATGTATAATGTATGGGGGTGTCTGTACGTGTTTGTGTCTCTATGTATTTACGTATGTACGCATATACATATAACTGTGTATATGTGTGTATGTGTTTGTGTATGTGTGTGTATGTGCTGTATAAAGGTGTATTCGTTTAAGCACTTAATTTTATATCCAAGAATTGTCCAGATGAGCTACTAAAGGACAAACAGACGGACAGACAGACAGACAAAGGAAAATGGATGGAAGGATGGTTAGAGAACGAAGAGACAGAAGGATGGTGTAGTGCATAGAGATGGAGCAAAAGTCAGTTTGTTCCACGGCCAAACATATGTGGCAGACATTTCTCTCGAGTTTCAAAACCATCTTAGGAAATAAAACAAAACAAAAACAAAGAAAGAAAACAAGATAGAAAAAAACAAAAACAATATTACTAAACACAAGAGAAGAAGGCAGACAGCTG
Organism: Octopus sinensis; assembly: GCF_006345805.1. Lineage (NCBI taxonomy): Eukaryota > Metazoa > Mollusca > Cephalopoda > Octopoda > Octopodidae > Octopus > Octopus sinensis. Next base: position 20,418 of record NW_021826255.1, on the reverse strand, counting down.
GTGCGTTTCTGAAAGAGATTACAAAACATTGAATTCCTTTCACAAACGAAATGGAAGCTGGTTTGTAAGATGGAGTTGGCCTTGATATACTGATTGGCGTATTAGTTTCTGTTGCTGTTTCGTTCGTTGTTGTTGTTGGTGGTGGTGCTGTTGTTCGATGCACTGGTGGTGGTGGTGGAGGAGGAGGAGTATAAGGGGTGGGGGTGGATGCTTGTATTAGCTGATGGTCTTGTGTCTGTGGTTGATGTTAATGTTCTGGATGCTAGAGAAGGAATAGTGTTTTTTTGTTGATTTTTTTTGTGGCTTTTTCTTGTTCGTTGTTGCTGATGTCGGTGTTGGTTGAAGTGGTTTTCGTGGTGTAGTTGCTGGTTATTGCTGTTAGATTTTTGATGTATGCAGTGCTTGCATTTGGTCTTTGAGGGTACAAGAATTCGTAGTAGTAGTAGTGGTAGTAGTAGCAGTAGTAGTAGTAGTAGTAGTAGTAGTAGTAGTAGTAGTAGTAGTAGTAGTTGTAGTAGTAGTAGTATAGTAGTAGTAGTAGTAGTAGTAGTAGTAGTAGTAGTGGAAAGAGGAAAACTAATGTTATTGTAGAATTGCAGTTCTTATTGATTGCAGCGGTTTGCATGGATAGAGGAACAGAGTTCTAGAGAGACACATTCTAAAAAAACACACCACGTTAAAAAAAAGTCGAATATGTAGATAGACAGAGAGACAGATAGGTAGATAGATAGGAAGGTAGCTAGATAGGGACATAGATAGATAGATTAATAGATATATAGATTGATAGATAGAAAGATAACTATATATATATAGTTATATATATATATATATAGGTAGGTAGGGGTAGGTAGATTGAGAGATAGATAGATAGATTGATAGATGTGTAGACAGCTAACTAGATAGCTAGTTATGTAGGTAGAAAGGTACATAGCTAGCTACATATATAGATAGCTAGATAAATAGGTAGATAGATAGATAGACAGATAATAGATAGACAGAGAAATAAATAGACAGACAGATAGGTCGAGAGACAAAAGATACAGAAATAGATAGATAGGTAGATAGAGAGATAGATAGATAGATAGATAGATAGATATATTGATATGTAGATAGTTTGATTGATGATAGATGGATAGATGGATAAATTGATGTTTAGATAGACATATAGATAGGTAGATTGGATGTGTGAGAGATGGAAAAATAGTAGTTAGATTGATAGACAGGTTGATAGATATCTTCAGAGGCAAACAGAAAAGATGGAGATACACATACGCAAAATACTTGTAGCTTTTTGGGGAACGATGTATAATTCTACATACACACGTCCGTACGTATATTTGTGGTGGTGGGGTGGCGGTTAAGTTGGGGGGGGGGTCGGTTACGTCGGTGTTTGTGGTCGTTGAGTTGGTTTTATTGTTTAACAGCAGTAGTAGAAGTAGAGATGGCAGTGGGAGTGTTGCTGGTAATATTCTTCATAGTCTGTTGCTATACTCTTAGAGTTCGGTTGAGCATTCCTTGAGAATGGATTGCTTTTTGTGTGATTAACTTGATGTAAGTAGGGTCGTGTATATTTTTGCGTATATACATATATATATATATATATATATATATATATATACATATACATACATCTATATATATATATATATATACATACATACATATATATATATAAATATACATATATATATATACATATATATAACTATATATATGTATATATGTATATTTATATATTTATATCCATATATACATACATATATAGTTGCAGATTGCACACACGTAGATTCGCCTGCATTCGCACCGAGGCGCATTTACGGTTGTGCAAGTGCATGCGTATGTGTGTCCGTGTGTGTGTGTACGTGTGTGTGAGTGTGAATTCTATCTATGTTTACAAGGAATGGGGTCTTTATATATGTAATTACCTCTATGTACAATTCCGGAAAATGTCTTGTTTGCTTTATATAGCAGTCGACATAATGTAGTAAGTATGAGAGAGAACCAGGATTAGAAACCTGGGTACATAGGCGCATACATATATGTTTGCACTCATACGTCTCCCTATAATTATGTGTATGTATGAAGATATTGAGATTGCCAGTTCTATAGCTATGTGGATGATCTATGTGTTTATGAATACATATTAAACTATGTCCTTCTGTGTACATATTGTAGTATTATATATACATACTTGCGCCCAGACACATATACACATATTCACGTGTATGTGTGTATGTAAATTGTGTGTGTTTCTGTGTGCATATATATATATATATATATATATAGTTAAAAGCAGACATCATACATTTATACATAAGGTCGTACAATATATCATATTAAACGTGCGCAAGGAAGAATGTAGATTTTGTTTTAAAGGAAACCAAGCAAGCACCTGCCAGTACAATCAGGTAGAAATAAAATGTACATATTCCTATCCACACACACACATATGTATATATGCATATTTATATATATATATATATATATATATATATATATGTGTGTGTGTGTGTGTGTGTGTGTGTGTGTATATGTTTGTGATGTGAGAATTCATGTACATATATCCATAAAGACATGTATATGTGTTTGTGCAATTACATTCATATATATGCAGTAGTACACTAATGTATACATACATATATCTATACACAGAGACTCACACACCAACACGCATTATAGGAACATGACTATATTTAGGCGTTGAAGTTTTGTATATCAATCTCGCATGAGGTACACATTTTCAGGATGATAGTGGGAATATTAATTTTAAAAAACATTACATTGCATTTAAAAAACAACATCGCATCATAAACATAAAGCTTCATCATGAAAATGAATCTGATATATATATACACTTACACACACATACATACATACATACATATATATACATACATATATATACATACACACAAACATATATACTTACATACACACAAACATATATATATATATATATTTATATATATATATATGCATATCTGTTTATTTATCAACATTGTAAGTATTGTATCATATGTAGTATGTGTAGATATATATGTGTATATATGTATATATATATATATATATATATATATATATATATATATATATACCTACATACACACACATGTCTTATAAAACTATTCCACACACACAATAACAACCATACCAACAATCCAATACACCTCCTTCATCAGCTGCCCCACGGACATCACTATGGTTTCGACACCTGGGCAGTACTTTTCAATTTATTCCACATTTATTCCATGTACAAAAACAGTACCGGTAAATTAATAATTCTATAATTAAAAACCTATAACTAACTCCTAAATTTATATGTTTTCTGTTTTTAATATTTTGTTTATTTGCATTAATTATATATTTTTCGGAGTACACTGAGAGAATGCAAAACAAAGTACGTACATTGTTTTATTACTTTTGATTATTTTTACTACTATTAAACGGCAGTAAGACAGGTTGGTTTCAAACACATAAAATGACCTGCAAACTCTGTGGCGGCATTGCATCCATCTTTACGTTTAGAATTCAAGTACCTCAAAGTTCAACAGCGTTTTTCATTTTTTTCGAGGGTCGACCATATACGCACTGTTTGCAGAGTGGGCGTCTGTTTAATCGACTTGCTCCCTCTCTTAAAGTTTCTGGCATTTTGCCATAATTTGAAAACATTAATTCAAAACGATAGTCGTTACATGTGCGTCAAGTGTTGAGAACTTGGTTCTTCGATTGAATGACTTTGAAACAAATCCGCAACCGTAATTGGTTTCTGTGAAATGAAAGATGTAAATGTATACACAAGTTTATTTATACAATTCAGCAGCTAGACGCTGAGGAAATTATTAGTTTGAATACACACACGTGTGTGTATATCTGCCTATCTATCTATCTATCTATCTATCTATCTATCTATCTATCTATCTATCTATCTATCTATCTATCTATCTATCTATCTATCTACCTATCTAAATATATATATATATATCTAAATATATATAATACACACACACTCATATATATATATATATACATACAACACACACACACATACACACACACACACACACACACATATATTATATATATATATATATAGCTTCGTAGCTAACAGATGGCAAAGCAGCAGTTAAATTAAACGGTACTGGATTGTAGTAACATTCAGATAAATATTTCCCTCGTGGGGGGAAATTCTCTACTTCAAACTAAGCTCGGTTCCCCTTGACATGTTTTACACAATAGTGCAATCACATAAACACACACTCCCCAACGCACGCACGCACACATACGAACAGAGACACTCTCTTTCCCACACACGCGCACGCACGCAAGCACACACACACACACACATATATTGGAGTGTATTTTGCAAAGCTTGTGTCTGGCAGTGTATGTCTGAGCGTGTTTTCATCTTGGCGCATTTAAGTTGCAATATTATACTTTAAGTGCTAATTACTTTGAGATGCCTCTTGATAAATGCCTACGTGTAAAATGAACTTTTAGTAGAAAACTGCTTGCAACGGACAACAGATATCCGTTAGTGCAGAAATTAGTACGTGGTGATATAATTGTGCGTGTGTGTGTGTGTGTGTGTGTGTGTGTGTCCATATATATATATATATATATATATTATATATATGAATATATTTATATCTATTTAAATACATATAGCCTATTATACTCTCTCTTTTACTCTCTTTTAATTGTTTCAGTCATTTGACTGTGGCCATGCTGGAGCACCGCCTTTAGTCGTGCAAATCGACCCTGGGACTTATTCTTTGTAAGTCCGCATTAGTCAAGCTAATCGACCCCAGCAATTTGTGAGCCTAGTGCTTATTCTATCGGTGTCTTTTGGCGAACCGCTAAGTTACGGCGACGTAAACACACCAGCATCGGTTGTCAAGCGATTTTGGGGGGACAACACAACACACAACATATACAGACAAACACACATACATATATATATATATATTATATATATATATATAATATATATATATATATATATGAATATATTTATATCTATTTAAATACATATAGCCTATTATACTCTCTCTTTTACTCTCTTTTAATTGTTTCAGTCATTTGACTGTGGCCATGCTGGAGCACCGCCTTAGTCGTGCAAATCGACCCTGGGACTTATTCTTTGTAAGTCCGCATTAGTCAAGCTAATCGACCCCAGCATTTGTGAGCCTAGTGCTTATTCTATCGGTGTTTTGGCGAACCGCTAAGTTACGGCGACGTAAACACACCAGCATCGGTTGTCAAGCGATTTTGGGGGGACAAACACAGACACACAACATATACAGACAAACACACATACATATATATATATATATATATATATATATATATATATATTATATATATATACACATATATACGACGGACTTCTTTCAGTTTCCGTCTACCAAATCCACTCAGAAGGCTTTGGTCGACCCAACGCTATAGTAGAAGACACTTACCCAAGGTGCTACGCAGTTGGACTGAACCCTAAACCATGTGTTTGGTAAACAAGCTGCTTTCCACACAGCCACTCCTACGCCTATTATGTTGAAATTATCTATCAAACAAGCCATGTAGAACATAGGGGCGCCAAAGCTCCGCGCTCTATCATACATCGATTGAAATAACAGGCTCTGATTGAACGATTTCGTTCGCCGGTTATTAAATGTGCATGAAAGAATATTGATATTATTTTACACACACACGCACGCACACACGATTACACACTCAAAGACGGGTACATCGTCATCTCATCTATCGTAGACGAAGGAAGGGGTCTCTGCAACAGAAGTATTTAAAATGCTAAATTATATATTTATATTATGCCTTGTAATTTTAATTTAGTTTGTGAAAGGAAACAATTGTAGGTGAATTTGTTAATTAATTAATTAATTAATTAATTTGTATCCATTAGATCTCTCAGATATCTATCTCGATAATGTGTGCGTTTATATATATATATATATGTAACAACATCTGATGGTCTGGTCGGTCACGTGATCACGTGATATATATATATATATTATATATATATACACATTTTATATATATATATATATATAATAACCAAAATATTTGTATATGTATAGTTTAAAACAATCAGTAAATTGTCATAATAGTACTCTAAGTTCCACGTGCCGTAGCTAAGAGATATGGTGCATTCTCATCGGCTATTAATGGCAATAAACGCTATGAAAAACCGTTGGACAAAAGGAGAGTTACTCTCATAGGTAAGAAAAATATAAGACAAAGCATACACGCAACCACACTCTCACGATCAATGAACATAAAACCTCTTGCGTTCATAACGTCTACATACATATACACTAACACACATGTGTATACGTACATGCACATAAACACACAAACGTATATCTATGAGTACGTTCATGCACATATATGTTGGTGTGTGGATATGCATGTATAAATACTTGATTGTGTGACTGTAGCAATGTAGACGTTATGAACGCAGGAGGTTTATGTTTATGTATTGTGAGAATTTGGTTGCGCGTATTCTTTATCTTTTATGTTATATTTTTATTAGAGTAACTTGCCTTTTATTCAACGGTTTTTCATAGCGTTTATTGTCATTAATAGCCGATGAGAATGCATCGTAGCTCTTAGCTCCAGCATTTGAAGCTCCGAGTACTCTTATGACACCTAACTGATTGCCCTAAACCTATATATATATATATATATATATATGTATGTATATATGAGTGTGTGTCTATAAATATACATATAAATATTTATATACTTATATATATGGAAATCTGTATATATCTGTATATATATATATATATAAATATCATCATCATCATCATGATCGTTTAACGTCCGTTCTCCATGCTAGCATGGGTTAGACGGTTCGACCGGGGATCTGGGAAGCCAGAAGGCTGCACCAGGCTCCAGTCTTATCTGGCAATGTATATATATATATATATGTAAATATATAAGGATGTATATATGTATATACAGAAATATATATGCATATAGATATATATATATCTCAATATATATTTAATATATACATCGATACACACACACATATATATATATATATGAATGTGTGTCTGTGTGCATAGATTATATCAATATGTGAATGTATATATATTTATTTATGTATTTATACTATATATATCGGTGGGTTTAAGTTTAAATGCGTGTCTGTGTGTGTATATAACATTTGTCTGTGTTTATGTCCGTCCATATAAAGAATATCGTCTCTCTTTCGTAAGCGTGTTTAAGTAGCGTCTAGTCTCTAAATTTCATGTGAAATACTGGAATCCCGTCCTTAAGCAGATTGAAACTCAATATTCTTAATGGTAAACAAAAAAAAGCAAAAAACCTAAAGCATCGTGGTGGTGATTTCCACAATATTCCGACTTTCAGCTAAAATGGTCCGTTTAGTCCTTAGAAACTCAATCGCTTGTACATTTCTGTAAACACTGTTTCCTCTGGCGCTAACGAAACTTCTACGGTTTTTTAAAAGACCATTTCTGAATATTTAGACTGCAAGGCTTTTAGATCTGTCTATACGAATTTATTTATTTATTTGTCTTGTGTATGCTTGCTTTTACTCCATTTTTTTTTCCTTTTTAAGTTGCTTTTTTGTTTCTGCAGTTTGTTTTTATGTGTTTTTATTACAATGAAATGATATTCACTTAGGCTGAGAGAAAAGTAGTAGTCAAACTAAAAACAATACACAGACACCCCCTATATATATTATATAATATATATATATATATATATATATATATATATATATATATATATATACATGTATATATATATATATATATATATATATATATATAGTATGCATGTATGTATATATATATATATATATATATATATATGTATGTATGTATGTATATATATATATATATATATATATATATTATATAGGCGTGTATGTATATATATATATATATATATATATATGCGTGCATATATATGATAGATATGTATACATATATATATATATATATATATATATATATATATATATATACATATATACATATATATATATTATATCCGCATATACACATGATTTTTGCGTATGTGTGTTTGTGAGGGAGAGAGAATGTGTGCGAATGAATGTATGAATGTGTGTGTATGTACGTGTTTTTGCATATGGTGAAATCACACAGACCTTTTCTGCGGTTTTCGCTTCCGATATTCCAACGATTTTGCAAAAGGGCAATATAAATTCGCATTAACATACATAGATTAAAACCGTTTGTATCTCTTAAGTAGAATATTTCTTTCGCAATACAAAATATTTCGCCTCCAGGCAAAGAACATACTTTTTTCATTCTCGAACTTTTTTTGCCTTTTGAAGGAGCGAAAACAATTTAGTTTCATAACTACAAAGTATCAGGGTTTGGAAAGCAACAAATGCGTAGATGAAAGGAGAATCGAATGAGGGCAATGATTCACGCGTGTCAATCACCATGTTTGAAGAGCAGAGGCGAATATAACAACAGCAGTACTAGTTATGATAGGGGTCGTAGTAGTCTTAGTAGTAGAAGCAGCAGTAGCAGTAATAGTAGTAGTAGTAGTAGTAGTAGTAGGTAGTAGTAGTAGTAGTAGCAGTAGTAGTAGTAGAAGTAGTAGTAGTAGTAGTAGTCTTCCCTTCTAATAATACTCTCGAAGACTGAAAGCGGTACTTACTTTATCGACCGCGAAAGGAAGCGCGCGCACGCACAACGACGCACACATACACATATATGTCCTAATAGAGAAATAAAACCAGATTGGATAACTAGAGTAAAGCTGAAGAGGTAGAAAGAAACTGCGTTAGGTGCTGCACACGATCAAGCATTAAGTACTAATTGGATAAAAGCCAAAGATAGACAAAAACCAAGTAGATTCCCAATCTTGATTATGCAAATCAAAACTGAAAGCTTTACTCATATAGTAAGTGAATGTAGCATGCTGGCACAGAAAGAATGCAAGAAAAGACGTGAAAATCTAGGGTGAGCAATCCGTTGGGAACGATGTAGATTGAATTTGAACATACTGATAAATTGTAGGAACATGGACCTAGTAAAGCGCTAGAAAGAAAGAAATATAAGATTCTGGGATACTTTAATATTCAAACTAACAGAGTAATAGAAGCTAAAAGGCCTGATTTTGTAGTAGTCGTAGTAGTAGTAGTTAAAGAGAATAAAAAGTGTCAGATGATTGAACTTACAGTGCCAAATGATGGTGACATTAATATGGGAAGTACAGAAAAATAGCAAAGTACCAGGACCTAGCTACTGAATTTGAGAGACTTTGCAAAGTGCGGGTAAAATAACTACTGATCCCAGTAGTTATAGGTACATTGATAACTATCCCTAAGGATCTGAACAGAAGGATAGAGGAAAGAAGCATAAAACCTATTTTAATACAACACTAGAAGATTGCTATTAGGGACAGCTAGGATACTTTGGAGTGTTCTTGGTATCTAAGGTTACTTGCTGTAGCCAGATGTTAGGATGTTTGCTTTTCCAACAGATTAAACTGTTGAGTTCATGTGAATATAATAATAATAATAATAATAATAATAATGATGATAACGATGATAATGATGATGATAATGATGATGATGATGATGATGACGACGATGATGATGATGATGATCGTGATGGTGGTGATGATGATCGTGATGGTGATGATGATGATTATGATGATGATCGTGATGATGATGATGATGATGATGATGATGGTGATGATGGTGATGATGATGATGGTGATGATAATGATGATGATGGTGATGATGATGATGATGATCATGATCATGATGATGATGGTGATGATAATGATGATGATGATGATGATGATGATGACGACGATGATGATGATGATCGTGATGGTGATGATGATGATTATGATGATGATCGTGATGATGGTGATGATGATGATGGTGATGATAATGATGATGATGGTGATGATGATGATGATGATGGTGGTTATTGACGACAACGACGGCGACGTCAAACGGCAATGATGATGGATTGAAAAAAGTAACATTAAAATATAATCAAATCTGTTCTAAAAATGATTGATATTTTCTTTTCGAGATACACCCACCACAGGGGGGCCATATCCCATAATATCTTCGCTTGTTTTTCAATGTCTTCCTCCCCAGCGTGGAGCAAAGTGAAATTGAAAGCTTAGTTCATCGGAATTGCAACTTAATGTGTTTATGATATTGTAGAAGAGGAATTATTAGACGCAGAATATATTCTTAGCCTCCACATCACACCCTTCCTTCACACTCTTTTATTATAATTCTTATAATTTGCTGTTTCACCTCCCAAGCAGACAACACACTTCTCTCATTTTCACATTGTCTCCCCTACACTTCCTCCCTCTCTCTCTCTCTCTCTCTCTCTCCCACTCTTGATCCGAATATATATATACACGCATATGCACACACACACACGCACAAACACACACACATATATATATGTATATATGTATGTAAGCATGTATGAGTGTCTGTGTCCGCCTATATATTTATAAATATATGCAGATACATTTCTACATATCTATGCACGCACACACAGAGAAAAGTATACACACACACACACACACACACACACACACACACATATATATATAATATATGTATATATATATATATTATATATATATATATACAATATTTATGTATGTATGATATATATATGTATATATTTAATATTATATATATACATCTGTATATTATTCATTATCTATATACATACAGTCACATATATACAAATACAAGTGTGTATATATATATATATATATATATATAATATATATATATATAATTATATATATATATATATATATATATATATATTATATATATATATTATATATATATATATATATATATATATATATATAATATATATATATATATATATTATATATAAAACGGTCTTTCAATACCATTATAGAGATCTACACCAGCATCCACGGAAGCTGTTATTATTTTCATGTGCTGTGTAAGAGTTTTTGTTTGTTTGTGTGTGTGTTTATGTGTGTGTGTGTGTGTGAGTGTGTGTGTGTGAGTACAAGCGCGCGTGTGTGTGTGTCAGAGTGCACATTTCTGTATGATATGCTATAGTGCTTAGCGTCACATATTTAATAATCTGATTGCTTTCAATGTCGAGTAGCATTAGCTTCCACTGGCTTTAGGCTTTATTATTTGCAAGAGCTTCGTGTGTATACCTGGCTCTGTGGAATACGGTTCTCTGATCACGGTAAACTACTTCTATAAGAACCTTTTACATGTTAGAATAAAGCCCGAACTGTGTGTGGTTGTTACCTCGGCATTAATGCGCATCGATCCCACTGTGTGCGCGGCCCTTCTCATACAGTTATTGTATATTGGTATAGTTTCTGGTGTGTGATGACTCAATAATTCATGGCTAATACCTTTTGACATACGTAAATTTTACACCTCACACCTAGATCTATCTATCTATCTATCTATCTATCTATCTATCTATCTATCTATCTATCTATCTATCAATCTATCTTTCTATCTATCTATTTATCTATCATATATATATGTATGTATATATATATATATATATATATATTATATATATATATGTAGCTAGCTAGCTATTAATGTATCTATCTATCTATGTCTATGTATGTCTTCTCTCTCTGTCTCTCTCTCTGTCACTCTGTCTGTCTGTATGTCTGTCTCTCTCTCTCTCTCCCTTCCTACATACATGAATATATATAGTCTTTTATTCTTGGATTTGTTTCAGTCATGCTGGAGCAAAGCCTTTAGCCGAACACATCGACCTCAGGGCTTATTCTTCGTAAGCCTTCTTAGTAAGCCTTCTGTGAGTACGTATTTAAATTTTATCAAACTTGTACAATATTTGTCAAGCAATGAACAATTTTCATCAAAACAATGACAATTTTTCAACCTGGAACTTATAGCAAAGCTGCATTATAAACGGCCGTACCACAACCATTGCCACCACATCTACCATACGTACATTATTCAGACTTCTGACCCCCACCATGTTTAGGTTAAGGTAAAACACGTGTTACGTATTTCAACTGCTATTTCCCATTGAGCTAAATCACCAAAGCGGGCAGTATTGCACAAATAGCGAGTTTTCGCACGTTTATACCATACGAAACATTTTCTACATCGACTGCAGTGAATTTTCCTTTTGGCTCTTGAAATAAGTCACAAACATATTTTCACAAATCTAAAATTTTTCTTATACATGAACAATGCTTGGCGTTAATATTACAGTAATTTCCACGACCTGGCGGTCTACTGGCGCAACTCAGGAAATGTGGTTGATCGAATTATAGGTAAAGCTATAGTTTGAATAAGGTCGGCCTCTCTTAGGTATTTCTTAGTTGACTTTTCTACTCTAGAAGCAAGGCCCGATAAAATGTGAGATACTTACAGCACCTAGGTTTCCCAAGCGGTCACCCATCTATCTACTCACTAGGTTCGACGTGGCTTAACCACTAAGACATTGCGCCTCCACATATACATATATCTAAGTATGTATCTATGTATGTATGCGTGTGTGTGCGCATGTATGCCTATGCATGTGTATAAATATATACGTAAGTGTATAAATGCGTATACACTACATGCTTTTATGTATATTGTTTGTTCCTTCTTGAGCCACGTACTATATTGTTTATTCCTTCATAAACACACATACGCAAACACATAAGGGCTTTCTTATAAGGGTTTCCCCACCTAGACAGGACACCGTTCCGTCGCAGGTGAGTTGCAAGATGCAGGAGGAAAGAGTGAGAGAAATTTGTGGTGAAAGAGTCAGCAGAAGTTCACCATTACCTTCTGCCGGAGCCGCGTGAAGCTTAGTGTTTCGCTCATAAACACACACATCGCCCGGTCTGAGATTCGAACCCGCGATCTCCCGAGTCCGCTGCTCTAACCAGTAGCCATGTGCCTCCACTTTATGTATAATATATATATATATATATTATATATATATATGCTATATTCAATTCTCAATATTTTTCCTATCTATTTTCCCTTTTTCTCGATCTCTCTCTCTCTCACATCACTCTCTCTCTCTTTCTCCCTGTTGTATATAGAATATATATATATATATTTGTTGTGGTGTGTTTGGTGTGTGTGTTCTGTGTGTAGTTTGTGTGTTGTGTGGTGTGTGTGTGTGCCATTGTACTTGTATATGCCCGATATTTTCGATGGTTTAGTATGCGTGTGCGCTGGTTTGTATCAGTAAATTTCAAACTATATTTGTATACATTATGCATATTAACAATTTAAACCATGATTTATAATCTGTTCAAACACCTCGGGGCTAATTCTTGTTCATATATAACATAGCTATGTTGTACGTCAGTAATAATTTACACTCCGGCGTGTGAGATAAATTGTTAATTAAGTAGACAACGTACAGTATGGCACATCCGTTATAGCCTTCTCTATGTAAGTACTTGGTATGCAGATGAATTCTTATATAAGTTACAATCCACTAAATGAGTTTGTTGCTCGGAAATAAAATCGTATTACTATTACGTTAACTGGACACAGAAACGATTTGTAATTAAAGTCTAGTTTATATCACGTGACAATATGCTCTTTTCTATTCCACGGTCGATCCATATCCGGTCGGGTGATATGTCCGGACCAACGAAGTTCTTCGAGCCTAAACCTCCCATCTTCCAAACTGCTCCTTGTCTTCCACAATGCGGTCGTCTTCATGTGATTGGCATAGTGGTTATGTTGTTGCACTTATGACTCCAACGTCATGATTTCGATTCAAACACGGGGTAATGCGTTGTTTTGTTGGGCGAAACATTACATTGCACGTTGCACCAGTCCTCTCAGCTGCAAATGGGACACACTCCGACGGACTGGCGCTCTCTTCAGAGAGAGTGTTGTCTCCTCGGTCACTTGTACGCGGTGGAAACTCACTAGCCCAGCCCAGGATTCCTTAGATTCAAAACTGTCATGTTCACAATAATAATGGTTTCAAAATTTGCCACAAGGGCAGCCACTTTAGGGGAAAGGATGAGTCAATTACATCGACTCCAGTTTTTTACTGGTACTTACTTATCGACTCTGAAAGGATGAAAGGCAAAGTCGACCTGGGCAGAATTTGAACACAAAACGTGAAGGCGGACGAAATACCGCTAAGTATTTCGCCCGGCGTGCTAACGATTCTGCCAGTAGTCGATTCAAGGGCAATCATGTTGGGGGAGGAGATGAGTCCATTGCATCGACCCCAGTGTTTCACTGGTACTTCATTTATCGACCCCGAAAGCATGAAAGGCAAAGTATACCCCGGTGGAATTTAAACTCAGAATGCTGCAACGGGCGAAATACCGCAAAGCATTTCCTCCGGCGTGATAAAGATTCTGCCAGCTCGCTTCTTTAATGTTCACAATAAAAATGACATCTTAACGGACACATTCCAGCATCAGTCGTAAAGGTGGAATACAATATTTATTGATGTATAAGACGGCCAGCTGGCAGGAACGTTAGCAGTTTGGGCGAAATGCTTAACGGTATTTCGTTTGTCATTATGTTCTGAGTTCAAATTCCGCCGAGGTCGACTTTGCCTATCATCCTTTCGGGGTCGTTAAATTAAGTACCAGTTCCGCACTGGGGTCTATGTAATCGACTTGATCCGTTTGTCTGTCCTTGTTTGTCCTCTCTGTGTTTAGCCCCTTGTGGCTAGTACAGAAATAGGTATTTCCTCTGTCTTTACGTTCTGAGTTCAAATTCCGCCGAGGTCGACTTTGCCTATCATCCTTTCGGGGTCGTTAAATTAAGTACCAGTTGCGCACTGGGGTCGATGTAATCGACTTGATCCGTTTGTCTGCCCTTGTTTGTCCTCTCTATGTTTAGTCCCTTGTGGGTAGTAAAGAAATAGGTATTTCGTCTGTCTTTACGTTCTGATTTCAAATTCCGCCGAGGTCGACTTTGCCTTTCATCATTTCAGGGTCGATAACTTAAATACCAGTTGTGTACTGTGGTCTATCTAATTGACTAGCGCCTTCCCCTAAAATTTCGGGCCTTTTGCCTACAGTGGAAAAGTGTATTTATTGACTCATAAAACTGTGGACTGTGGCCATGCTGGTGCAACGCGTTGAAGTGTTTTTGTTGAACGAGTAGATCCCATAACATGTTTTCTTTTGTTTTATTTTGTTGTTTTCTTCTGCGTTCTCGTTTTGTTTATAACTTGGTTATTATTCTGTCGTAAGCGACAGGTAGATTGACGCGAACATTTTTGAAGTGGAATGGCTGTTAACACAAACCACACAATTTAAGCGATTATTTTAACTCGGAATTCACTAAGGTATGGAAGTAAAAGCTAGCCAAGCTACAATCCTAGCACCGTGCGTAGATTTAGACAACTAATTACCACTACGTATTATCTACAAAGTTCTACCAATTTTGTTAATTCGCAGTCCAGCTCAGTCATAAATATTAAGACAGATGACTAAAGATATAAGTTAAGGAAAGATTTATGACTTTCTGTCAAATTTAAACCTCACCAGATATGTGAAATGATTTCTGTTCAAACGCTTCAACTTTATAAATATTGCAATGCAATCACAAATATATATGGACGACGTATGAGGGCGATATATCTTTATCGTTTGCCAACTTTCTCTATGCACATATACAGGACTTTGCACACGTCTATATATCATACCCAGTTGAATACGGTCTTATGTGCGTGCATGCGTTCGCATGTGCCTGTGTGTGTGTTTGTGTGTGTGTGTGTGTTCGTGCGTATAGAAAGAGAAGAAAAGGGAAATAGAGAGAGTCTAGGAATAGCAAGAATGCCTAGGGCCTAATTGTATAGAAATAAGAATGTATGTGTTTGTATTGTTATATATATATATATATATATATATATATATATATATAATTATATATATTTATATATGTTTATGTAGTATATAATGTTATCAGTATGTATATATACATAGATACACATACACACACACATACACATACGTATATGTATATACATATATTTAATTTATATAAGTATGTATACATACATATATATAATCATTCTTTTTATTCTTCTACATGTTTCAGTGATTTGATTGCGACCATGCTGGAGCACTGTCTTCAGTCGAACAAATCGAATCCAGGACTTACTCTTTGGAAACCTAGATCTTATTTCAGCATTATAAAATATAAGAGGATGTCAGAGGAGAACTAAATTGAAACGAGGAATTCATAGATACGCCCCATAGTGTAAACGCGATAAGATAACAATGGTCCAAGTGATTCTTATTGGCAAATGAAACCTCACAAAATAAAATAATATACGTAATATATACATACGTGCACACTCGCATACACACACAGACGCACACACACATGCACACACACACACACACATGGACACACCCATACATACACATATATTCGAGGGAGCTATAATGTGCCGCACAAACATCTCTACTCTGAGCCATTGTATCTTGTGGCAGCAACAGCTATAAGCTAATGCAGTTGGTTACATAATTGCTGTTTCCTTCTAGATGCATACATACGTACATACATGCATACATGCAAAGATGCACAGATACGCACATGCATACATACAAACATACGAACATACATATATTTATGCACACATAAAGACATACATAAATACACACATACATATACTCTTACATAAATACAGACAAAGATACGTAGATACAGACACATGTACATACAGATATGCATACATACTTTTATGCACGCATAATGACACCTAAATTCATGCATACATACAACTTTGCATGTGTGTGTTTATGAACTGAGACATCCAGCTAAGCAACTTAGTAGTCGTGTTTTCAATTTTTCTTCTTTCCTGTTCAAATGACAAGATTTTTGACAATTTCTTTGTGGTTCATAAAATGTTTTGCCATCATTTTAATTCTAACTGGCAGTACAACATGTCCTCTCCTTGTCTATGACAATTTGTTTTTTGCTCTAACGTCATATTTTAGTGAGTTAAATCTTTCTTTCCTTCCTCTTCATTGATCTGAATCATGCTTTCTCTGCCATTGCTTCTCTCTCTCTCTCTCACTTTCTCTCTATTTCTCACTGTGTATATCTCTGCTACTCTCTCTGTCTCTCTCGCTATCCCTCTTTCTCTCTCTCTATCTCTGTCTGCCTATCTATATGTCGTTTTCCGTCTTGAAATTAGTAGAACTCCAAGTAAAATTACTGAAAATCTCTGTCCGACGGTAGTATAGCTCCAGTAACTGTCACAAGAATATTGGAGAGCTAATAAATCTACAACAAAACAGCATGTATGTACATATGCATGCATACACGTACGTATGTATTTATGTATATATGTATGTATATTGTTATTAAGTTTGAAAACGGAGAAATTCGATAGATACAAATTAATTAATTAATTAATTAACAACTTCACTAACAATTGTTTCACTTCGAATCCAATTGAGGCTACAAAACATATACATGTATATAATCTGATATAATTTTGATATTACATAATATTTTATATTATATGTGCATAGAAGAAATATTTCTTCGATGTACAATATATTAAACCAGTGTATCTTGGATAAAAGATGTCTAAATATACTCATATGGCTATATATGATTTATATATATAATTTATGCATATTGTATGTATATATATATATATATATATATATATATATATATATATATACATATATGCATATTATATATATAATTCATATATAGCCATATGATATTTTAGACATCTTTTATCCAATACACTGGTTTAATATATGGTACATTGTAAAATATATATATATATATATATATATATAAAGAAAGATACTAGCTAGATATACGTGGATATATGTACATGAACGTCTTAGGGAAGCGATTTCTGATGCACTACGAACGTATCCTTTTTATCATCACTCGCGCGTGTGTCTCTCGAGAGATGAGTTAAATAAGGAGATGCCATCACTCCAATACTCTTCACATCCTGTCACGAAATCATTATCAAAGGCATCACCTTGGACGGCAGCATGCAAACCAAATGCGAGCCGCTCACTCTTTTCCTGTTCGTAAATAACGTTACGCTGACCGCAGAAAGTACTGGGAAGTTAGAGACTGTGCTGAACTAGCCGAAAATAAGGGCTTCAACGGTTAGCCTGAAGACAAACCGTGCAAAAACAATGCACATTCTGTCGGGAGACATGACAGATGTAGAAGCTGTAGTTGAAGGCGCTGAAATGGAGGGGATGGACAGTTATGTGCGTCTTGGGCCATCTATAACCATTTAGCTCGGCAGTAATAATAAAATTAAGCAGGAAATACTTCCCCTCAGCGAAAGATGTGTTGTAAGCAAACCTCAACAAGTCATTTGCGCAAATTTATTCAACATATCACGTTCTTCCTGAAATATTCTGTGCAATTAAAACGAGGGTGACTATGGTGGTAGTGATTAATAACAGAGAAAAGAGTCACGGCAAAGTCGATAGGGGAAATCGCAAAAGGGTCGGATATATCGCACGGTGAAGCGATAATCGCATTCCGGATTGGTACCTGCTCCAGCAGAAACGACTACTGGAAAGGGCTCCACTCAGATGGATTGATGACATACAGATTATAATGGGACCGCAACGCGAAAGGAGGGTGATATTAAGGACGAAATGAATGAAAAAATGGTGTGGCCGGTGGATTCAATGCAACATCCTTTCAATCTGACCAGTCAAGATATTCAAAGGGATATCTATATCTATATATATATATGTATGTATGTATGTATGTATGTATGCATGCATGCATGCATGCATGTATGTATGTATGTATGTATGTATGTATGTATGTATGTATGTATGTATGTATGTATGTATACACACGCATACGCACTCATGGCCTCGTTAGACATGCACAGGAGATATTGTAATACTCGTCTTATTAGTTCTCCGTTTTGTTATAAAGTTATTTTCACACGTCCTTGTTTCTCTTTTATGTTTGTTTCGGAAAACAGCAACATTCTTCGATCTATTGCTCTGACATGTTATGTTTTTGACAATCACTTCTTTGAAGCAAACTCTTGCAATCGCTTATAATACGTGCATTCCGCGCTAGCAAGTAAATAATCTTCCCAATAAATTTATATCAGACAAATATTTGATTCCGGATTTAGAATTACACAACATTTAAATAATCTATATATATAAAACAGTAGTTGTGTGAGTGTCTGTCTCCTACAAATTAGATTCCTAACTACTCCCACATTTTGCGATGCAGTTTAACCAAATTCGGGTATCTTATAGTCGTGATTCATATCGAGCCCGTCTGCGTATTAGCGCGCGTCTACAATGAGTCTACGATTTTAAAAATAATTTAACATCATTTTTTTCCACTTTAACGCATATTTTTTCGTGTGTCGATGGCGGCGGAGTTGGCGTCCATAGTCACACCTGCACCTGTTTGCTTCTCCCCCTTCTTCCCTCCCTCGTGAAGCTGTGGGGAAGGGAGTGCAAGGAAATCAACGTCGTAAAGCGTTGTCAAGGAGACCAGCGTTCTTTTAGAACAAGGACTTCATGGCTTGAAGACACCAAAACAGAAATGGCTAACAAATCCCGAATTGGCATCTATAAGGGAAGTAACTCTCTAAAAATGCTTATATAGTTATTTCCCTTACAAACCCGAGCAACGCCGGGCGATACTGCTTGTGTTGTATAAAATAGTAATTGTACCATTGATTATATTGTCACTTAGAAAAGTATTCCCATGAGCTTCGGTGGTAAATGCAAAACGCTTGGATTAAAGACATTCACAGGGGAATAATTTGAAAACCAGATTCTAAAAGTCTAGAAATATGAGAGCAATTGATATCGGAATATCGATCCTCCGGTCGCAGGAACTCGGTTTCGATTCCCATACCGGGCGTTGTGAGTGTTTATTGAGCGAAAACACCTACATCTCCACGGGGCTTCGGCAGGAGGGGGGTGGCGATCGCTGCACGCTTTCGTCACAACTTTCTCTCACTCTTTCTTCTGTTGGCCTGCTCGCTTAGACAGCGGGATGGCGTCATTTGAAGGCTAAAACAATGCGAAGCGCATTGTAACCAGCGATGTGTAGCAACCTCTGATAGCCTGTTCGGTCACGGTGATATATATATATATATATATATATATGTATATATAACAAGTTACAGAAGATGTGTAATTGTTCATATGCATCACCAGTGCCTGATTTCTGGATTGGAAATTCTTCATTTCTGTAGAAATATTTATAGATTTGCCAAAGTAGTAGAGCTCTTACGTCTCGCTTTTGTTATCTTTCTCCGTACATCTTCCACAGATAATGGTCTGGTCAAGCAACCTCTACGGGAAATTGGTTGATTGATGCGTTATTCGAGAGGGCAGGCACGGAACGGTTTTGCGACGTAGTTTCTGCCGTGTCATTAA
>NW_021826254.1:32500-35636 GCF_006345805.1 Octopus sinensis | reverse complement strand
TTAAAACGAGAGAAACTTTAAAAAGTCAAATAAGTCAGCGTCGAATCAGCGATGCCAAGCAGCCGGCGCCAAAAGTGCTATGGCAAGATGTCTCACATCCAAATCCTTAGCACGTCAAAAAAACACAAAAAAAAAACACGTCGCAGTATTTCTTCCAGCGCTTTACATAACGAGTTCAAAACCCACTGAAGACGACCTTGTATATAACCTCTTCCAGATGTTAAATAAAGTACCAGTCTAGTTCTGGACTCAACGTTATCAATTAACGAATCACACATCTTTTTATAATTGCAAGTCTTATGCTTAACTTCTCGGCTGTACTTTCGTCTATTCTGCAAAATCGGCGCAATCGAAGGAAAAGCCATGAATTTTAGTCGTAAAGTTGTGTGAAGAACTGAATGTTTTGCAGCAATTCCCCTAATCTTTCGAAGCAACAGAAGAGATCAACTTAATCTTGTGGAATCTAGCCAAATGATTAATTATCTGGATTGTAGATGTCGCTCAAGATGTTTAAGAAGGGAATGGGGTTAGAGTAGGGGTCTCTTTGTCCATCACGATTACTTGCCGTTTCACTTTAAATCTTACTGGATGTTGGAGGAGGAGTAGGAGGAGGAGGGAGAGAGAGAGAGAGAGAGAGAGAGAGAAGAGAAAGAGATACGACGATGTGAGATGTTGACAGGTTGACATCAGAAGGTTAGATGAGATTTTATTATTAATCGGGGCTGGGAAGGGGGATAAGAGGAGGTCGCTGCGGTAGTTCAGAAGTCTCTAGTTCACATGACACGCTGCTGCTGTGGTTACTGCTGCTACAACTACCATCACCACCACCACCACCGCCGCCGCCGCAGCCACCACATCTACTACTACTACTACTACTACTACTACTACTACTACTACTACTACTACTATTATAATAGAAGATACTTGCCCAAGGTGCCACGCAGTGAGCTTGAACCCAGGACTATGTGATTGGGAAGCAAGCTTCTTAACCACACTACTCTACTACTACTACTACTACTACTACTCTACTGTAACTGCTAGTAGTAGTAGTAGTAGCAGTGGTGGTGGAGATAGTAGTGGTACCGGTAGCAGTAGTGGTGGTGGCCGTAGTAGAAATGGTAGTAGAGGTGGGGGGATGGTAGTGGTTTTAGTGCTTGTTGTGATAGTAGTTGTGGTAGTGGTGGTAGTATTCTTAACAGTGGTGCTAGTTGTAGTAGTGGTGGGCATGGTCGTCGTCGTCATCGCAGTAGTAGTAGTAGTAGTAGTAGTAGCAACAGCAGCAGCAGTAGTAGTGGTGGATGATGGAAGCACTCCGTCGGTTACGACGACGAGGGTTCCGGTTGATCCGATCAACGGAACAGCCTGCTCGTGAAATTAACGTGCAAGTGGCTGAGCACTCCACAGACACGTGTACCCTTAACGTAGTTCTCGGGGATATTCAGCGTGACACAGAGAGTGACAAGGCCGGCCCTTTGAAATACAGGTACAACAGAAACAGGAAGTAAGAGTGAGAGAAAGTTGTGGTGAAAGAGTACAGCAGGGATCACCACCATCCCCTGCCGGAGCCTCGTGGAGCTTTTAGGTGTTTTCGCTCAATAAACACTCACAAAGCCCGGTCTGGGAATCGAAACCGCGATCCTACGACCGCGAATCCGCTGCTCTAACCACTGGGCCATTGCGCCTCCAGTAGTAGTAGAAATTAGATAATTTTAGTAGTGTTTCTTTTCTTTCTCTTTTCTGCCGTTCATGATGACGTAGTCGTCGCCACCGGTGTCGATAGATGTGGTGGTGGTGGTTGTGGTGGTGGTGGTTGTGGTGGTGGTTGTGGTGGTGGTTGTGGTGGTGGTGGTGGTGGTGGTGGTTGTGGTGGTGGTTGTGGTGGTGGTGGTGGTGGTGGTGGTGGTTGTGGTGGTGGCGTTTTTATAAATGAATGAATAAATAATTAACTCCGGTAAATATTATTGTTTCCCCTCGGGAGAGAGAGGCATCTGTGGAAGGCGTTGTCTATTTACCTGAGTCACTGATACGTTCGAATGCGTTTCTGCATAATTTTTGTATCATTTGATTTCTTATGTAATGGAGATAATGACATCCTCTTCACCTGTCACTCTCGGCTCCTCCGCCTCAGCCGCTGCACCGCCGCCGTCGTCGCCAATTATCTCTTGTAATATCATTACAATCGCCACTATTATCCCCACCACCGCTGCCGATGCCGATGTCACCACCACCAGCACCACCACCAGCACCACCACCAGCACCACCACCAGCACCACCACCATCACTACCACCATCACCATCACCACCACCACTGCCGCCACCAGTACCACCACCACCACCACCACCACTAGCACCACCACTAGCACTACCACCACCACCACCACCACCACCACCACCAACAACACAACAACAACAACAACAACAACAACAAGAGCAACAACAGCATCTCCTTCAGCACCACCTCAACCACCCCCTCAGCTACCATCACCACTACCACTGCCATGTCTACTATCCCCGCCATTATCATCATCGCTCGTTTCTATGACCACGGCTACCATTACAGTCGCTATCACTTCAAGCATACCTGCAGCTGCCATTATCATCATCATCATCATCATCATCATCATCATCATCATCATCATCATCATCATCACCATCATCATCATCATCATCATCATCATTATCATCATCATCATCATCATCATCATCATCATCATCCTCATCATCATCATCATCATCATCATCATCACCATCATCATCATCATCATCATCATCATCATCCACCAACACCACCGCCACAATCACTACTACAACTACTAATACTACAACTAATATTATCACCATCGCCGCCAACACTACCAACACTACCATCACCGCCGTTATCATCATCATCACAACCACCACCACCACTACCATCACAACCACCACCATAATTTTCACTACTATTACTACTACTGACTTACCACCATCATCACCATCACCCCCGCCGCGTCCCACATCCCCGTCCCTGCACCCACTCCTGCCACTACCATCACAACTGCCATTATCACTACAAGTATCACCACTACCATAACCCGACGCCGCTACCGCTACCACCGACAACAACAGCAACCACTACCATTATCTGTGTTTGGCAATG
>NW_021826254.1:15000-22500 GCF_006345805.1 Octopus sinensis | reverse complement strand
GGTTCGGCAAAAGAGACCGATAGAATAAGTACTGGGCTTACAAAGAATAAGTCCCGGGGTCGAGTTGCTCGACTAAAGGCGGTGCTCCAGCATGACCGCAGTCGAATGACTGAAACAAGTAAAAGAGTAAAAGAGTATACATAGAACGAATTTATTATTTAGCAACGTTTGTGTGTTTGATTTGGCTCAAATGATTGCTTATCTGTTCCATCTCCGCCTATTCAGCCTTTTCAGCCATTCTGGTTGAGCTGTCAGCGAACACATCTCTACACAATATCATCGCCAATCATTATCTTTCTCTTTCTTCCCGTTGTAGTCACCATATTGCGTCTCTGACACAAGCTGTATGTAAGTGGGTACAGTCTCGTCTGCTAAAGGATTAATTTCTTCTGCTAGATGTCGTATTTCCATTAACAACAACAGGATTTAGATTCTTGTTAATGGCTAATCCCAGTTCGATGGTATAATTCTATAGACGTATCTATGGAGAGCTGTAGAATTTCTCTTTGAACTCTCCAGGCTTCTTTTATCGTGTTGGCGTTTTTTTTTTAACACCCGAGAGACTAAAGTAAACCATTCCAAAGTTGAGCAGCAAATTCAAAACTTAAGTAGCAGAGTATTCTATGAGGATTTCCAAAATGTTAGAGATATTGAACGACTAAAGAACTGAAGAGAAAACTTTATTTAGAGATTGCATATTTGGACACACACACACACACATACATATATCACGAACACCCACACATATTACATGCATATACATACACACACCTATAGTATTATATATATATATATATATAATATATATATATATATATATATATATATATTTACACTTACATAAATACATACATATATACAGGTATATATGTATGTGTATATATATATATATATATATATTATATACGTATATATATGTATGCATATGTACGTATGTTACATGCCTGTGTATATGTATGTATAGGCATATATATGTTTGTATATATATGTATATGTATATATATGCACATATGTATATATATATATATATATATATATATATATATTATATACGTATATATATGTATGTATATGTGCGTATATATACATATATATGTTATATGCCTGTGTATATGTATGTATAGGTATATATATGTTTGTATATATATATGTATATGCACATATATATATATATGTATATATTTATATATATACATATGCACACTTAAGCATACACACAATTTTCCATTACCTCTCTTCCTAAAGTTATCAGCGTCAATGATGGTTTTATTCAATCAACAATTTACATACACGTGTGTGCGCATGTTTAAAACACCCACACGAGTACAGACACGTAATCATACACACACACTCACACACACACAAAAGCTCACACACTCATAAACCTCCCAAAGAGAGTCTTATTGATCTTCCCTTCATCTACACATTTCGCTGCAACGGATGGATCGCATCATAACGTAACCGTTCCTGAAATATATATTTCTTTATTGCCCACAAGGGGCTAAACATAGAGGGGACAAACAAGGACAGACAAAGGGATTAAGTCGATTACATCGACCCCCCCCCACCCAGTGCGAAACTGGTACTTTATTTATCGACCCCGAAAGGATGAAAGGTAAAGTCGACCTCGGCGGAATTTGAACTCAGAACGTAACGACAGACGAAATACCGCTAAGCATTTCGCCCGGCGCGCTAACGAGTCTACCAGCACGTTCCTGAAATATATGTTCCTAATGCTTTGGGGACAAACATGAACGCCTCCACATCTTCCAACCCCCACTTATCAAGTAAAACAAAACCAGTATTGATTCTTTGGGTTACCATCTTTGTTACATAACTGACGTTTGATATATTATTCCAACAAGTGTGTGAAAAATTTGAGAATATTTGTTCATTAAAAGATCTATTTGAAAGTGTGTACAAACGTATTTCACACTGGATCTTTCGCAACGGAAATTGTCTTCGAGGGTAACGTTTTATATATGATTGTATACACCAGTGGTTCTCAACGTGGACGGCACTGCCCCCTTGGTGGCGATGAAAAGATCTAGAGAGACGTTGTAGAAAAGCGCAGCGATATTTCATTTAACTCAGCTTCGATCACCTCCAGATAATTAATTCCAACTTGTCCAAGTTTTGCGCAAGACAGCAAATGTAGTAGTTGCCATATTTTTATACATGATCAAACATTTTTAACGAGGCTGTGAATGATTGATTCCATATTCGTAGCTATTGAAACGTAACGGTGCTGAAACGCATGCGTCTAACGGTCCGATGATATTTTTCATAGACCAACGATATGTTTTCAAACCTATTATCTATAAGAAGAATTTTCTCCTCCAGCGACTATTTCAGCAGCAAAAGGTTTTCTCACGTCCAAATGTTTACGAACGTGTTAAATATGATTGTACGCACATATATTTCATTCAAGGCTGCTTCGGGCACCTCCAGTCAACCTAGTACTTATTTTTATGTATTACCGAGGCACAAGGTCTTCAGTGAGAGTATGGCTTTTACTTTACAACACTTTATGCTTTTTATCAGCGAGATCGATCTATAAAAATTAGAATATATTTAATCGATATGTGCAAGCGTGGTTAAAAGGCTGGATTTGTAACCATATGTTTTCCGGTTCAGTGCCGCTGCACGACGCCTTGGCAAATGATTCTGCTATTCTACTACCGACCAATACTTTGAGAGTGAATTTGGTGGGAGATGGAAACTATGTGGAAGCCCGTCGTTTATATGTATGCGTGGGTGTAGCTGTGCATGTCTTCGTGTCTGTGTTTGTCGCCCTTTCTCCTGTCACTGCTTGATAACCGGTGTTGGTTTACGCTTCTGTGAGTAAGTGGTTTGGCAAAAGAGAGCGATAGGGTAAGTACTACTTTTTTTAAAAAAAAGTACTGGGATGGAGTGCCCTAGCATGGCTGCATTCCAATGACTGAGAACTGTAAAAAAAGATGAAAGATAGAAAATCCACTCTGCTTCAAACTACCCAATGTTCACAAATCATCTTAATTCTGAAGAGTCTTATTTAGGCCAACCACTATTCTTTTCTATTATATGCACAAAGCCTGAAATTTGGGGGAGGGGGATAGTCGATTTCATCGACCCCAGTGCATAACCGGTACTTATTTCTTCAACCCCTAAAAGGATGAAAGGCAAAGTCGGCCTCGGCGGAATTTGAACTTGGAACGTAGCGACGGACGAATTTCGTCCAACGTGCTAGCAATTCTTATTTCTTTATTGCCCACAAGGGGCTAAACATAGAGGGGACATTCAAGGACAGACAAACGGATTAAGTCGATTACATCGACCCCAGTGCGTAACTGGTACTTAATTTATCGACCCCGAAAGGATGAAAGGTAAAGTCAACCTCGGCGAAATTTGAACTCAGAAGGTAACGGTAGACGAAATACTGCAAAGCATTTCGCCCGGCGTGCTAACGTTTCTGCCAGCTCGCCGCCTTAGGCCAACCACTATTCTGTTCAATTATTTCGAAACGGTTTTCTCAGTATGAGGCATTGGAAAATAGGGGAAGGAGTAGATTGTTAATATCTATTTCTGTATCTATTAGAAATAAACTTTAGTAAGAATGCTTGTTGGGTCCACTTGAAAAACTGTGATCTTTAAAGTTTTATATGCAAAAATAGACATTACATTGTGTGACATTTAACGGATGAAACTCTGGATGGCCCTCTCCGTGTAGTGGATTTTAATATCCTTGGCTGTACGTCAACCAGTAAAATTATACACGAAAATATTTACAATACGAAAAAATACATTGCTTAATAATAATAATAATAATAATAATAATAATAATAATGAGGTATGCGATAAGGAAGAAAGAAAAGTTGATAGACATGACAGGTAAGCTCGGGAGGTTAAGCAGTTCTGGTCGCCGAAAAAGGTGGTAGTAGTACCAATAATTGTCGGAGCCCTGGGAACGGTGAGTATAAAATCGTGAGAAGTACGTGGAACAAATAAGGGCTGCAATAAGGATTGGACACTTGCAGAAAACAGCACTGCTTGGAACCGCTCGAATATTCCGGAAGGTACTCGAAAAATAAGAGGGTTACTTTAGTTCACTGGTAGTGCACAGCTGACACCGTAGTACATCTGCAGCGTTAGAAGTTGTGCAAAGGCAATAATAATAATGATGATAATCTTCACTGGCCACAAAGGCCGAATACAAAACGAAAAGGGACAGTATAACACCGGAGACAAGTGGGGCTTAGCAATTCGTGTATACAATAAAACAATAACAATTACCAACAAAAATTACACAATAAAATCCATCCCCAAATGGGGGGCGGGAGTTCCACTGAGGACTAAGGAACTCCACACACCCTAGTCACTCCGATCATCAAGGGTATCTCAGGCAAGTACCTCACTCCTCAATCCCTCCGATTTCATAATCCCTGAAGAATCTTTAATGGAAGATGAAACCAGATGGTTCTATTTCCACTGTAAACCCTGTAGGACTGATGACGACTGGAGGGTACATCAGCCGAAACGTTGTGTCAACAACAAACAAGATGAGGACAATTATCTGTAAAATGTAAATAATGTAAGTATGCCCACGGGCATATGGCGTAGTGGTTAAGAGCGCGGGCTATTAACCCCAAGATTCCGAGTTAGATTCCAGGCAGTGGCCCGAATAATAATAACATCGAAAAATACCTTAGGAATGAGAACCCAGGTTCGAAATTTCCCCAAGACACCTGATGAAGACTGGAGGGTATATCAGCCGAAATGTTGTGTTAACAACAAACAAGATGAGGACAAATATCCATCAAATGTAAATAATGTAAACTTGTGTTACATTTGAATAACTTTGATTTGGGCAAAAGTAGAGAGAGCTGATTTCAACTTAGTAAATATTAACCCCCATTTCCTTGTGGTTGCAAATTAATTTCAATGAGCTTTGTGATTCCTGCTTGATGTTTCTTAGTTCATCAGGTAAGGGTAAAGACCCCCTTCGGTCATGAATGACCATGGGATTGCACCTAGAAAGTTACCCTCCTAGACACAAGTCCGGGCAAGGTTGTTTATGGAAGACCAGCAGTCGCCCATGCATACCAGCCTCCCCTCTCCACGTCACCGATGTTATCCAAGGGAAAGGCAAAGGGGCCGATACAGCTTGGCACCAGTGACGTCGCAACTCATTTCTACAGCTGAGTGAACTGGAGCAACGTGAAATAAAGTTCCTTGCTCAAGAACACAACACGCAGCCCGGTCCGGGATTCGAGCTCACAACCTCACGATCGTAAGCTCGACGCTCTAACCACTGAGCCATGCGCCTTAGTTCATCACAATGCAATAATTCAACAACTGTTTTAAAAGGGGAAGAAAAAAATCCTTTCAAGCAGTTTCCCATTGCCATCCATCGAACTTCTGTATGCAGCAACAATATTTTGAAAATCTTTATCATTCTCAATGCATTATCATTTCTCAGCTGTTGAAGCAGTGGGGAATTGATTTTATAAAGCGTATGCTTGATTTTATTTACTGCTCTGATAACAGTGCTCAACGATGTGTTAGATCTACGAAAGTTATTTGCATCCTGTGGAAACACAGGATGTGTAACATTTTCAATAAACTGAGGAGGAGGCAGCGACGAGAACGTACCATCGATGGTATTCCATTTACTGCGGCGAGCTGGCAGAAACGTTAGCACGCCGGGCGAAATGCTTAGCGGTATTTCGTCTGCGTTACGTTGTGAGTTCAAATTCCGCCGAGGTCGACTTTGCCTTTCATCCTTTCGGGGTCGATAAATTAAGTACCAGTTACGCACTGGGGTCGATGTAATCGACTTAATACCTATGTCTGTCCTTGTTTGTCCCCTCTGTGTTAAGCCCCTTGTGGGTAATAAAGAAATAGGTATTTCGTCTGCGTTACGTTGTGAGTTCAAATTCCACCGAGGTCGACTTTGCCTTTCATCCTTTCGGGGTCGATAAATTAAGTACCAGTTACGCACTGGGGTCGATATAATCGACTTAATACCTATGTCTGTCCTTGTTTGTCCTCTCTGTGTTTAGCCCCTTGTGGGTAATAAAGAAATAGGTATTCCATTTACTGCTCAAAAAACGAAATACTGACTGATTTCTTTATTAGGCATAAAGCTGTAAACACAGACAGGGACACCACAAGGACAGACAAGACCACAGTGGGGACAAAAAAACATTAAACGAATGTAAATGAGATGAAATTATATAAAAATAAAAAACTCCCATTTGAACCGTTATATACATTATCTACAATTGTTCTTTGTTTTTATCTTTTCATTTTCACCATTATTTTCCTAAAGATAACAAAGCGATTTACTCTTTCTTTTTTCCTACAATTTAACATATTTTTCTTTTTAATAATACTTCATCAGTGGTTCAATGTCTCTTAGACCCACTTCAGGTGGCAACTCTTTGAATTACACCCTCACTCCTGGTGGGTCAACACTATCTCCGCACATCTCCTTCAATTTCCCGTAGTTGTGCTTTTCAATCACTATTACCTCCATATCTTCTGCATATATGTATGATGGCACCTTCACTCGTACTATTGAAGGAAACTTAAAAAACGAAATACTAACTACTTTTTCTTTTGTATCTATTTCTAGTTGTCTTAGAAATAATAGCTTTTGAACCAAACGTTAATCTTTGACGAAACAAACGAAAACAAGAAGCAAATTTTTATTGTTATGCAAAAGACACATACCTAACCAAACAAAATTTGGTTGTTCTTTGTATATCGCACACAATATATCTTAAGTGATATATAGAATTCCAAATTTTAAAACACATGTAATACGCATTTTAGAGAAAAAATTTCACACTTCCACCGCTTCAAGATAAAAATACAATATTTAAAAAAAACCGAGAAATTTCGATTTTTGCATGACAGGTTTTCCATTTTTTTTTTCTGTAAAAATATAAATTACAAGTGTTTCAAAATGTAGAATACTTCATGACGAAATATAAAATATAAATAAATAAATAATGGTGGTTTGTGTTCCAAAAATACGATGAGAAGGTGGGTATTCGTTTGAAAAATATGAATTAATGTGTTTTATTTTGAAGAAAGTCTGTTCACACATACTTTTGTTTCATTTTGGTAAAAGATTAAAATCCAGACAGCAGTAATATTTAGAATACATCCTCCTTTCCAACTTGCTGAAAGCCATGATGTTTAATCAGAGGAAATAATTTCACAGCGTGACTAAATTCATTGTAAAGTATTAAATAACTATTGTATTACAGAATATAATCTTAGTATTATAAACACATTATCAAATAATCAACGACGTTATTTGTTGCTGTAAGGCTTTAGACTTCCTACTTGACTAAGCAGCAGCAACAATTAAACCATAACCAAACAAAAAATAAAAAAAAAACATACAGACACACGACAAAACACATACACACATACAAAATGTGTTAAAAATATGTTGTAAATTTAACATTTTTCATTGGAAATTTCGAGTTTCCAGATCTTTTGAAGCTA
>NW_021826254.1:0-12500 GCF_006345805.1 Octopus sinensis | reverse complement strand
GATAAAAATTCATATGTAGAATGGTATGAAGAAACGGAAATTAATCTACCTGTGTATATTAATGTATATACTTATTTCTTTATTACCCACAAGAGGCTAAACATAGAGGGGATAAACAAGGACAGACATAGGTATTAAATCGATTACATCGACCCCAGTGCGTAACTGGTACTTAATTTATCGACCCCGAAAGGATGAAAGGCAAAGTCGATCTCGGCGGAATTTGAGCTTCAGAAATACTTATTTCATTAATACCCACAAGGGGCTAAACACAGAGAGGACAAATAAGGACAGACAAACGGATTAAGTCGATTATATCGACCCCAGTGCGTAACTAGTACTTATTTAATCGACCCCGAAAGGATGAAAGGCAAAGTCGACCTCGACGGTATTTGAATTCAGAACGTAGCGGCAGACGAAATACCTATTTCTTTATTACCCACAAGGGGATAAACACAGAGGGGACAAACAAAGACAGACAAACGGATTAAGTCGATTATATCGACCCCAGTGCGTAACTAGTACTTATTTAATCGACCCCGAAAGGATGAAAGGCAAAGTCGACCTCGGCGGAATTTGAACTCAGAACGTAGCGACAGACGAAATACCGCCAAGCATTTCGCATGACACGCTAACGCTTCTGCCTGCTCGCCGCCTTCTTATTAATGTATATACTGTTATATTTGTTGTGAAAGCACGTGGTTAAGTGGTTAGAGATATAATTGGCTCATGGTTATAAGGGTGCAGGTTCAATTCTTGAGAGAAATGGATTATGCGAAACGTTAACCTGTACCCAAATACTCAGTGATAAGAGAAATTTGTTCGATCGTGTAATTTTGACGGCGGGATGGGTTGATAGATGGTGTTTGGTGATTTGCAGTCTCCTCTTCTATATCAGCGGCTGTGTTAAAGAGTCAGCGGCTGTGTTAAAGTTTTTCAATAAATATTTAAATGTGCGCTGGAAGACGTTCAATTCTGATCCTTATTCAAGCACAGACACACAGACACAATACGCAGACATACGATAAGGACATGAGATGTATCCCGTTAGATGAAAGAAAATATAGAACTTCGAAAGAAGCTTTTCTATCAAATGTGAATCCACGGTGCCCGAGGTGAGTATTGAACCCCGCGCCACAGTGCTGAATTATGACGACATTAAAAAAGATATAAAGTGGTGAGTAAAATTTATTGAGATTATTTTAAAGACCTGATAATGAACATTCTAAAAGAACTGTTTAAGATTGTTTGAAATAACTGAAATCACGCAACCGTCCCGGAGCGGGATCGGGGTGGCCGTTTCACCTTCATTGTAATAATCCATTTTACCTGTGTTAATTGTCCCCGCATGTGTTAGCCCCTTGTCAGTAATAAAGAAACACACTCATTAAATCTTAATTCAGTTCTACAGGTAACACTAGAGGACTACGACGTGTTTACAAAGTCAAGGTAGAGGTTCTATATTTTTTTTATAAAATCAATCTTGCTTGTTTTCATTGCATACTCTTTTACTCTTTTACTTGTTTCAGTCATTTGACTGCGGCCATGCTGGAGCACCGCCTTTAATCGAGCAACTCGACCCCGGGACTTATTCTTTTGTAAGCCCAGTACTTATTCTATCGGTCGCTTTTACCGAACCGCTAAGTAACGGGGACATAAACACACCAGCATCGGTTGTCAAGCAATGCTAGGGGGTCAAATACAGACACACAAACACACACACACATATATATATATATATACATATATACGACGGGCTTCTTTCAGTTTCCGTCTACCAAATCCACTCACAAGGCTTTGGTCGGCCCGAGGCTATAGTAGAAGACACTTGCCCAAGGTGCCACGCAATGGAACTGAACCCGGAAGCATGTGGTTGGTAAACAAGCTACTTACCACACAGCCACTCCTGCGCCTATCTGTTTTTTTTTTGTTGTTTTTTTCTTAAATTCGATATCTGTCCGGCAGAAAGTATCGAAAATGTTTGAAGCTGTGAGTGTTTCTGCCACTTTGCTTTTATATATATAAATTTTGCTAATAATATTGGCAAGTCAAAGACGCTATCGGTATATATGCTTTTTCTAAGGCGGTGAGCTGGCAGAAGCGTTAGCACGCCGGGCGAAATGTACGTTCTGAGTTCAAATTCCGCCGAGGTCGACTTTGCCTTTCATCCCCTCGGGGTCGATTAAATAAGTACCAGTTAAGCACTGGGGTTGATATAATTGACTTAATCCGTTTGTCTGTCCTTGTTTGTCCCTTCTGTGTTTAGCCCCTTGTGGGTAGTAAAGAAATAGGTATATATGCTTTTTCTAGGGCGGTGAGCTGACATGAGCGTTAGCACGCCGGGTGAAATGTACGTTCTGAGTTCAAATTCCGCCGAGGTCGACTTTGCCTTTCATCCTTTCGGGGTCGATTAAATAAGTACCAGTTACGCACTGGGGTCGATATAATCGACTTAATCCGTTTGTCCTCTCTGTGTTTAGCCCCTTGTGGGTAGTAAATAAATGGGTATACATGCTTTTTCTCAGTCCGAATAGAATGAGCTGTGAGTCAAGTTTCATGTTGCGAACATGTATGCACTTTTCATGCAGCAAATCTAAGAAGCGTTACCAGAAGGCCTGTACACATTCACAATACCAGAAAAGGTGTGACACCGTCTCCACCTCCCATTGACAAAAAGTGCACAAGTTGCTTTCGGTCAGTTTAATCTTGAATAACAGAGAATTAGTTGCTAAAATATTGTGTTTAGTTCTAAACTGGAACCATCGTAATTTAGTATCTATTGTTGTCTTTAGCAAGCATACATTCTTCGGATCTTTTCCTTTTGAACGGCAGACAATTTCTAGTTAACTAAATACTTTAAAACTTCGTATACTGGTAGAATATGTCAAAATAAAATATTTCTCTCTTGGCTTTCTTGAGAAAATTGTAATTTGTTTTTTTTTAACGTAGTTTAATTTTTCGAATTTTAACCAATCCTATGCTCTCTTTTGAGCTAAAATCCTTTGCTGCGTCTAAAACTGAGACAACATCCTGTAACTAACCCTAAACCTCCCCGCTAACCCAACATTTTTTTTCTTAATTGTTAAATTAATTTAATTGTTACGCGTGTAAAAAAGCTAAAGCAATGGAATTGAATTAATTTAACAATTAAGAAAAAAAATTTAGGGTTAGGGTAGGGGGGAGGTTTAGGGTTAGTTACAGGATGTTGTCTCAGTTTTAGACGCAGCAAATGATTTTAGTTGAATGGAGGTAATCGATTGGTTAAAATTGCCGAAATGCTCGGATTTTCAGACGAAATATCTTACAAACTATAAAATTTTCTCAATAAAACCAAGAGAAAATGATATTTTATAAACACATTCTACCAGTATACGAAGTTAAAAGTGTTTAGTTAATTAGAAATTGTGTTGACATCTGCCGCTCAAAAGGAAAAGATCCCATTCTTCCCATTTGTGTTTCAATATTAAGTAAGTCTCAACATTGTTTAAAACAGAGTAGTATCGTTTGGCTCCTTTCCTAACAGACATGAGCTTTCGGATTGCGGTATTATCCTCTAAATGTTGGAAAGCAGTAGATTTGCGTATCTTTAACTCTGTTTGGTAGCTTTTAGTCGCCCATTATACTGGAGAAAATTTGTATATGTTTTTTAAAAATTCTGGAATTCTTCCAGGGGACGGTAAGATCCATCTAAACTGATAAAGTCACGATTCTTGCTAACACCTCTCTCAAACCACGCAGGAATGAAGATTACCTCTTTCCCGAACCTTAAATGTTTATTAAAGGGAATTGGTTCTGTCAAATGAATTAGGCTCCTTCGTATTTGTAAACTTGTCAAAGGCAGAAATACGATCATGCCCAAAATCCTTCCTGATAGTGTTAGCGAGTTTGCTCGGGAAAACGTTTCCAAATACAACTAAATTTTTCAGTTTTGTGGAGGAGGCGTAGCATAAGTGTTTCCATTTGGATTCGTTGTGAATGTCCAGCAACGTTCTCGTCCAGGATAGTTTTAAAGAGCTGGCGTAAGCAAAAGCTTCGACCATACCAAGTCCACCTTTTTTAACAGGCTTACAA
The DNA here is from genome assembly GCF_006345805.1 of Octopus sinensis. Taxonomy (NCBI): domain Eukaryota; kingdom Metazoa; phylum Mollusca; class Cephalopoda; order Octopoda; family Octopodidae; genus Octopus; species Octopus sinensis. Next base: position 8,429 of record NW_021826254.1, on the reverse strand, counting down.
GCCACCACTCTCTTAATTTTATCCGGTTTTCCACTCTAGAGCAATTTAAATGATATTTTGTTTAGTTCCTGGAGAAATTATTGTGGAACCCACAAAAGTAAACAAGAGAGACAGAAACAGGCAGAAACAAGGAAAATATCCCTTATATTTGAACACTATGCAAATATTCTTCTAAAAAAAACTTCCATACTCACAGTTGAAAAAGTCTCAATGACTGAAACCGGTACTGAATTTTTTTTTATAAAATTATTTTACCATTTTCTACCTTGACTTTTTTCCATACACACACACACACACACACACATATATATATATATATATATATATATATCTATATATATATATATATATATATATATATAATTAGGGCTTAGTAAAATAAATTACTTTGCCACATACAACTGATATATATATATATTATATATATATATATATATCAGTTCAGCAAAATTTAGATTCAAATGAATATGGTACTTAAGTTAGATGCACCAGAATTGTAAATGATGTTATCCATATAAATCCATGGGGTGATTATATTATCACTTGATATGAAAATTATGTATTAATGGAAAACCTCTATTAATGGCTGATGAGTGCTCAGCATTTTAAAACTGTTGTAATGCTTACAACATTTAATAAAATGATGTAGTGCGAAACGATCGTACCAAATTACCAAAGTTATTCTTGTTGCTTATTTTGATTATATATATATATATATATATTTTTTTTCATAGATACCAATACGCTAAGAGGGACCAATGCGGTCAAAACTACTAAAAATAAACAAAATTTTACCGAATGCAAAACTTCAAAACACATCATTTTAAAAAAGAATTCTTTTTTAAAATTATGTGTTTTGAAGTTTTGCATTCGGTAAAATTTTGTTTATTTTTAGTAGTTTTTAGTAGTTTTGATCGCATTGGTCCCTCTTAGCGTGTTGGTATCTATGAATAGTAGTACCCTCAATATAATATAAATATAAATGAATATTTTCAAAGAGGAAGAATTTACGGATTTTTTCTCTTACGAAGTTTTTCACGCTGACTACTGATAATTTCTTTTAAAGATTTTATCCTCAATTGTTAATATATATATATATATAATATATATATATATATATATATATATATATATATGCATGCAGAAAACCATTACATGGAAGTAGTGAGTTCGTAGTTTCAACCTGTTCGACTTCACCTTGAATTCCTTTTGGTTCTTATAAAGGCTTCAGCAAGGTTGTTTTCATGATTCTGATAAGACATTATTTGCATGGAATACGGTTCAGTAATTGTGAAGTGGTTAAATATGATTATTGAATGTTTCTTTGCATCGCAACCTGAGGAATTTTATGCCTGAGGAATCAACAGTTTGCCGAATAGATGGGATTATGTTATTCATAATGAAGGGATATATTATATTGATTAAATATATCAGTTACGACCAAAGAAGCGTTGCTTCCTTTCAATTCTTGTATGTAAATGCATGTATGTATTTACATACATACATGTATGTAAATATATTCTTAAACACCGTGTGTGTGTGTGTGTGTGTGTGTGTGTGTGTGTGTGTGTGTGTGTGTGTGTGTGAGTCAAAAATTGTACGCACTCTTGTTTCTATAATTTGCGAAAACCAAAGCAGGCGTTGACCAATTACATCATTTTCGACATAATCTTCTTTCTTTTCAATGCATGTCGTCAAGTGGTCCACAGGCTTACTTATACCGTGTTAGAAGAAGGTCTTTGCAGCCATTTTCACACGACTTCCTTCGCTTCTCACTCCGTAGTAAATTGACGACATCGGAAAGGATGTCTGAGCAGTCAAAATACGTAATAGTCGGGAGGGACAAAATCTGAACTATAAACTCGAAACACAATTTTACAATGGTTTCAACGGTGTGGGCGGTCGTATGTGGACGTACATTGTCGTGCAACGATAACACTTGCTTTAACAATAGACATTGGTGTTTGGTGTGAACTGCTGGTTTCAGTTTGATGGCGAGTATTTCACCGTATTTCACCCGTTTTCCAGGTAATGTTCCACTATAGGCCCCTTTGCGTCCCAAGAAACGTTTATTATCACGTTTTCTGCGGAATATTGTCTTGAATTTCCCTTTTGTTGGTGATTCCAGGTATTTCCACTCCGTACTCTGCCTTTTGGATTCTGGCTCAAGATGACGGAACTAGGTCTCTTCTCGCGTGACTATTCTCCCCAAAATATTCGCATTCATCGTTGTAGCGATCGAGTAAACATTCGCAAATACCCACACGATCGTGCTTATGCGCTTCCGTAGCCTTTCATGGCACCCATCTCACATACACTTTGAAGAAGCGAGGCTTGTAAATGATTTCGTACGCAGAAACGTGTCTAATTTGCAGAAAACTTGCCATCTCATCGATGATCACTTGTCGGTTCACTAGAAACATTTTTCGAACCTGTTGAACTTTCACATTAGTGATGGAGGTTTATGTCCTGCTCTTCGTGCTTCGCGTTTGTCCAGTTGTTTTCAAATTTCTCGATCCACTCATACACACTGGCTCTGAATTTTATAGAAAATATGTAGGGAGGAATTTTAAACTGAGAATATCGCACTGCTAACACAAAAGAAAGGCACACTATTCACTTGTAAACGTTTAACATTCGTTGCAAAACGAAATACTGTGCCCTTGCCAGCAATTAGCAAATATGTAAATATAAATATATATTTGTAAATATATGCACTTTTTATTTGTTTCAGTCTATGCTGGGATATCACCTTAAAGAACTCTTAGTCGAAAGTATCGATCCAGTACTTATCTTTAAAAGCCTGGTACTTAAGACACACACACACACACACACACACACACACAGACACACATAGATATATACTCACTCATATACATACATACATATATGTATACGTATATATACATTTATATATCTATATATATATATATATATATGTATATACATGCATACATACGCATATACAGACACACACACATACATACACACATACACACATACACACATACATACATACATACATACATACATACATACATACATACATACATATATACATACATGTATATATATACGACAGGCTTCTTTCAGTTTCTGTCTAAGAAATCAACTTATAAGGTTTTGGTCGGATTGGAGCTACTGTAAATATTTTGCCCAAACTAAACCTGATACCATGTGGTTGGGGAGCAAACTTCTTGCCGCAAAGCTACGCCTTCGCCAGTATATATATATATATATATATATATACTGAAACGATCGTAGTGTTATATTAATTATCTTTTTTAATAATTTTGATATATATTTAAATAATATAAATTAATTAATCTTATGTATTGGCTTAAGTTTTTCATTGTATGATTTGCCTAATAGTGGTTTTATCTCTAATTTAATATAATATAATATTTTACTATAAAATTGGATTCAATCCTAAATCTGATTTTTCCCTGTAAGTTTGGATTTATTCCCTAATATTTTATTATATATATATATATATATATCTATATATATATATATATATATATATATAAATATGTTGACAGTGTTTCTAACCACACACACACACGCTCGCACACATACTCATAAATGATGTAAGCTCATACATATCTGTATGTGTGTGCATATAAAGTATAGGTGAGCTATGTGTCTGTATAACACAGTTTTTATATGTTTATGAACGCTTGAACATAGAAATTTGTACGACAACACCTCTCCCATGAAATGTGTGAGAGATGTGTCTAGATTAGACACCTTCTCAGTTATGCCTGTAAGTATTGTCGTTGTTATTCTCATTAGATACGGTTATCTTCACTTGTAACATTAAGTAAACACATGTAAGGAAAACACTATTACATACCGAAGCACTGCGACGATGGGTTGGGCAAAGCTGCTACCGAGCTGTGTGATGGATCCTTACAATCTGAGATCAAATCTCGACGTGTTGAACTTTGATTCCGTTTCTCGTTGGTGGAGAGAATAAAATATAATTTAAGTCAGAAGTGGTGATCCTGTACTGCACCTTAAATGTATACAGGGTGTTAGGGATAAATTTGACAGTTTGCATAAAAGGAAAATAAAAAAGAAGCAACATCCCATTAAGAAATAAAAGTATTTAAAAAATAAAATAGGCGCAGGAGTGGCTGTGTGGTAAGTAGCTTGTTTACCAACCACATGGTTCCGGGTTCAGTCCCACTGCGTGGCACCTTGGGCAAGTGTCTTCTACTATAGCCTCGGGCCGACCAAAGCCTTGTGAGTGGATTTGGTAGACGGAAACTGAAAGAAGTCCATCGTATATATGTATATATATATGCGTGTGTGCGTGTATGTTTGTGTGTCTGTGTTTGTCCCCCAGCATTGCTTGACAATTGATGCTGGTGTGTTTATGTCCCGTCACTTAGCGGTTCGGCAAAAGAGACCGATAGAATAAGTACTGGGTTTACAAAAGAATAAGTCCCGGGGTCGAGTTGCTCGATTAAAGGCGGTGCTCCAGCATGGCCGCAGTCAAAATGACTGAAACAAGTAAAAAGATAAAGAAAGAAAAAAAAAGAAAGAATTGGATTATGGCTGGGAGATAACTTCCGCAATGACCTTAAGACGGCTCCAGAACCTGGTGCATGCGTACCTCGCTGGGTTTCTGAGGTTTTCGAACCCCTCTTCGATCTTGGCCACCAGTTCGGCCCTGGTTTTGCAGATAAAGTAGTTGGTGTCTTTCTCAACTGCGTCCCATTCATAATATATTTTAATTACTACCCACAAGGGACTAAACACAGAGGGGACAAACTAGGACAGACAAAGGGATTAAGTCGATTACATCGACCCCAGTGCGTAACTGGTACTTAATTTATCGACCCCGAAAGGATGAAAGGCAAAGTCGACCTCAGCGGAATTTGAACTCAGAACTTAACGGCAGACGAAATACGTATTTCTTTACTACCCACAAGGGGCTAAACACAGAAGGGACAAACAAGGACAGACAAAGGGATTAAGTCGATTACATAGACCCCAGTGCGTAACTGGTACTTAATTTATCGACCCCGAAAGGATGAAAGGCAAAGTCGACCTCAGCAGAATTTGAACTCAGAACGTAACGGCAGACGAAATACGTATTTCTTTACTACCCACAAGGGGTTAAACACAGAAGGGACAAACAAAGACAGACAAAGGGATTAAGTCGATTACATCGACCCCAGTGCGTAACTGGTACTTAATTTATCGACCCCGAAAGGATGAAAGGCAAAGTCGACCTCGGCGGAATTTGAACTCAGAACGTAACGGCAGACGAAATACGGCAACGCATTTCGCCCGGCGTGTTAACGTTTCTGCCAGCTCGCCGCCTTCGCCCCATTCATAATAATCCATGTGATAACAACTAGAGAAATCAGGAGGCCACAAAGTGGGGCTGGTGGAGTCGTAGTAATACTCCGACAGCAATTTCTGATTCTTTCCGGGGTTACGTCACGGAACCGAATCCTTCTGCCACATCCACGGCTTTCCAGCAGCAATCGTCACCAGCCAGAGATTGACCACAGTCTCCATCAGCTTCACACAGCTGTCTTAATTAACCCTGAGACCCAGTCCAAAGATTTGAGACGGTGTGACGCCAACATCACTGGAGACACACCCAAAGACCTTCAGAGTTGGGGAAACTTGGTTTCCAGGATACGTAGGACACCACTTGTTGTTCTGGGTGTTGTGCAAATGGTCCTGGCAGGGAAACCAGTATTATTAGTAATAATAATAATTACTATTATTATACCAATCGAGTACTGGAGTCAATGTATGTAATCGATTGGTCTCCTCCCAACAAATTTCAGACCTTGTGCTTTTAGTAGAACGGATAATCATCATCATCATCATTATTATTATTATTATTATTATTATTATTATTATTATTATTATTATCATTGTTATTATTATTATTATTATTATTATTTCTTTAGTTTTATTTTTTTTAGCGTGCTTTCACTTCACTACCGAGCGCAGCTCTGTGTGCCTTGGGTATGTGCTGTGATTTGTTGTGTATTATTATCATTATTATTTTATTATTATTATTATTATTATTATTATTAATATTATTATTATTATTATTATTATTATTATTATTATTATTATTATTATTATTAATATCAAGACGGCGAGCTGACAGTCGTTAGCACACTGGACAAAATGCTTCGCGGTATTTCGCCCGTTGCTACATTCTGAGTTCAAATTCAGCCGACTTTGCTTTTCATTCTTTCGGGGTCGATAAGATATTTACCATTTGAACACTGGGGCCGACTCATCCCCTACTCCAAAATGGCTACCCTTGAAACAATATCTGAAACCATTATTATAATCATTATGAAGACGGTGAGCTGGCAGAAACGTTTGCACGCTGGACGAAATGCTTAGTGGTATTTCATCCGTCTTTACGTTCTGAGTTCAAATTACGCCGAGGCCGACTTTGCCTTTAATCTAATCGAGGTCAATAAATTAAATACCAGTGAAACACAGGGGTCGATGTACTCAATAAGTCCCCACCCCTAAAATTTCAGGCCTTGTACCTTTAATAGAAAATATTATTCTACTGAAGGCGGTGAGCTGGCAGAATTGTTAGCATGCCGATTAAAACACTTAGCGGTATATCGTCCGCCGTAACGTTCTGCCTACAAATTCTGCCGAGGTCGACTTTGACTTTCATCCTTTCTGGATCGATAAAATAAGTACCAGTTGAGTCCTGGGTCGATGTGAGGCCTTGTGAGCCAAAATTTGAAACCATTATTATTTTTATTACAGTAAAGTCGGCGAGCTGGTAGAATCATTAGCACGCCATAAGTACCAGCTGAGTGCTGGATCTAATCGGATAGGCTCCTTTCAAAAATTTCAGGCCTTGTGCCGATAACAGAAAGAATTATCATTATGGTAAATCGGGAAGCTGACATAATAGTCAAAACGACGGGGAAATCGCTTAGTGGAATTTCTTCCGATTATACATTCTAAATTCAAACTAAGCCGTGTTCGACTTTACTTTCGTTTTTATCAGGGCCGGTAAAATAAGTACCAGAAACCTGCTGCCCTGGTGCTAAAATTATGGACTATTATAGAAATAAATTTAAAACGGTAGTTCAGAAGTTCGCTTCGTATCCACGTATTTTCCAGATTTAATTCCTCTGCACAGCACATCGGGAACAAATGTCAATGGTAGAATCTATAGCGATTGATTGGCCGTTCTGTTAACCACCATCTGCGGATGCGCGCCATAGCAGTATAGCTGTATAGGCATTCACACAGGTGTGCATATATATACAAACATATTCTTGTATATCTATTCACACACACACACACACACACACAACACACACACTCACGCACACACACACACACACACACACAACACACACACACACACACACACACACACACACACACTCACGCACACGCACACACACACGCACGCACACGCACAGACACACACACACATACACGCAAGAGCGCGTGATAACGTCGAATAATGCTATATTAAATAATTTATTGAAATTATATTCGATTCCAGAGAGGCTGGCACAGCATTTAATAACTCTAAATCAGAAATGGAGTTTTCTCAAGGATCGAGAATTATCCTGTAATTGTCTGGAGACAAAATCACAGCTGTATTCCTCTCTCCCTAAGTGTTACAGGCACAGCAATTATTGCACCTTGTCGTCAGCAGGTGTGCCAATTAGATATCTAAAAAACAGAAAAACGAGGTCACATTATCTATTTATTCTAATGTGTATACACACACACACACACACACACACACATATAGTTTTAATAATAATTAACACCTATAAGGTTTTTATTCCCATGCTGGCCACTTGATATGATCGGTTTTTTAAATAACGATCTTATCCTTATTTATATAAAAATTATATATATATATATATATATATATGTATATATGCGTAGGAGTGGCTCTGTGGTAAGTTGCTTGCTTACCACCCACATAGTTTTTAGGTTCAGTCCCACTGCGGGGCACCTTGGGCAAGTGTCTTCTACTATAGTTTCGGGCCGATCAAAGCTCTGTGAATGGATTTGGTAGACGGAAACAGAAAGAAGCCCGTCGTATATATGTATATGTGTGTGTGTGTATGTTTGTGCGTCTTGTATTTGTCCCCCCAACATCGCTTGACCACCGATGCTGGTGTGTTTACGTCCCCGTAACTTAGCGGTTCGGCAAAAGAGACCGATAGAATAAGTACTAGGCTTACAAAGAGTAAGTCCTGGGCTTTAGTCGATTTGCTCGACTAAAGGCGGTGCTCCAGCATGGCCACAGTCAAATGACTGAAACAAGTGAAAGAGTTAAAAATAGTTAATTCAACAAAGAAATATTGCTACTTCTTCTCGTTGTTCATAAAGCGGTCCAAACATGTTCCCCTTTGATAGCCATCGTACGTTCGCGTGAAACCATC
>NW_021826253.1:2500-36296 GCF_006345805.1 Octopus sinensis | reverse complement strand
TTCTAACCAATTAGTGTGTAGTATCACTCAATTACTTAAATTGATTGGTTGGTTGAGCTGATTGGTTTAGGCGTCACGCTTTTTGAACATGTCAAGAGTCCTGTATCTTAACCCTGGGCGAGGCAACAATTGTTGGACTATTTTTAGAAAAGTTAAGATACAGGACTCTTGACATGTTCAACAAAGCGTGACGCCTAAACCAATCAGCTCAACCAACCAATCAGCTTAAGTAATTGAGTGACACTACACACTGATTGGTCAGAATACAGTTTGCAAAACCTAGCACTCTGGAGCCTACCCAGCTGTATTTATAGCACAGAATCAATCATCTTGTTACAGTCAAAAATTGTGAAGCATGACTATCACCACTACTACAGAACCTGAAGATTGCAGAATTTAATGCATGAAAGTACTAGTTCAATCAGAATAAACATTTAACATTCTACTATTTTATTTTATTTTATTTTATTCTATTATAATATATTATCTTATAATATATCATTATAAGATTGTAAATAAAACGTGAAAATCAGACAAGGTTGGAATTCCTTTTATTAATATATTCTCTATACACAATCACACACACCCATATATATATATATATATATATATATATATATATATATACACACCCACACACACACATACATATATATATATATAATATATATATATAGAGAGAGAGAGAGAGAGAGAGGTAAAACTTACTTGGAAATGGATGTGTGGTGTTTGATCATATAATAATATAAATAAAATATAAATATACGCATGTATAAGTACATATATGTACATACCTACATATATATGCATATATACATGCATTTATGTTTACAGGACATCAAAAGAACGGGAACAAAATGAGAAACGAGAACAGAAAAAAGCAAAACCATAGAAAGCGAAGTTGTTTTAAAGAACAAAAGAAATAAATAGAGAAACGAGACAGGCAACATAAAGAACATTCCCCTCAACAGTTGTTCCATGTTTCGAAGGTAGGGACAAGATGTGACTTCATTGAAACAGTCCTTACCACAAAGCAAATTAGATAAGTTTTGAGATTTTTTGCGGAGGGTTAAAGTTCTAACAAAACCAGGACAGCAAGAACAAAACAGTAAAAACAAATGGTGAGGGCTGCTAAGCCAAGACAATGCGACGTGGGAAACGCTGGAAAAACGAGCTTTCAGAATAGACAGGCAAATGCATATCTTGTCTTTAGGAAGGAAGTGGAAGAAAGAAAGATAGATAGCCATTGGTCACGTGTGAGCAACGAGTGTCAAAGAAGAAGAGGGAGAGAGAGGGCGAATGGTGAAGGGTAGAGGAGAAGAATAGGGAACAAGTGGAAGGGAAAAAAGAAAGGAAGAACAATAGAGAGAGAAAGAATAGAGATAAGACGTAGAGTGCTCATTGGAATTATTACGATAAAACTTACGACACATCATAGTCATATCATACCTGGTAAATCTGTCAATGATACACCATATGCTTTATTCATAAAAGCTTGCTCTTCTTCATTACCAAATAACAGGGAGTTTTGTAGACATGCTTGGAAAAACTGTCTTGAATCTCTAGGGTGACACAGCATCAATATATTTGAGGCTTTTAATGTTATCTAAAAGACAAAGACAGTAACATGTGTTAATATTTTGTCTGTAGAAATAATGTGGTGAGCTGGCAGAACCATTAGCACACTAAACAGAATGCTTGGTGGCATTTTGTCTGTCTTCGTGTTCTGAGTTCAAATCAATTTTCCTCTTCCCAGAAATTGCTAGCCTTGTGCCAAAATATGAAATCAATTTTTTTCTGAAAAATATTAATGATTTCAAATCTTTACTGCCCCAGGGAAATAATAATAATAATAATAATAATAATTCTTTCTATTAAAGGCTTGAAATTTTGGGGAAGGTGCCTAATCGATTACATCGACCCCAGTGTTTTACTGGTACTTAATTTATTGACCCTGAAAGGATGAAAAGCAAAGCTGACCTCCGCAGCATTTGAACTCAGAATGTAAAGACGGATGAAATGTCGCTAAGCATTTTGTCCAGCATGCTAACGATTCTGCTAGCTTACTCCTTGAATAACATTAATAATAATAACTAGCGGGACCCATGAATACTTCACAGAATTAATAGTAAACCTATTGGGTTATTCCTGAAAACTTTATCCCAAAATCCTGAAAGCGTATCCTGTGTCGTGTCTGAGGATAGTCACTCATCTGCTATTCATTGAAAAATGAAGGAAATTGGAATACGACGATTATGTAATGCATTATATATATATATACTTTATATATATATATATATATATATATATATATATATATATATATATATATATATATATATGTATATATTGATAAAAACGGTAAGATAACAAAAGAAAGAAAGGGACATCAATATTATGTAAATAGAGGAATTTATCTGTAAATATAATATGTGTCAATTACTCGGTAGCCAGAATAAAACTCTGAGTTTCGGGTGCTGAAGTGGAAATCCAAACCACCATCTCTTCAGTTATCCGGCCATCGGAAAAATCTCTTCAGTTATCTGGCCATTTTTCAGATGGCCGGATAACTGAAGAGATGGTGGTGTGGATTTCCACCTCGGCATCCGAAACTCAGAGTTTTATTCTGGCTACCGAGTTATTGTCACATATTATTTTATGTGTGTGTGTGTATGTATGTATATATACTTTATATACTTTATGCACAATTTTTTAGACTCACTGCACAACCGTCATAAAATAAATATCCACATATTTTCCCCATAAACAGAAAAAATTACATTTAAAATGTACATGGTCACAATTTCATATCTAGGAAACAAAAATTTGATAGTAAAAAAAATATCTTATTTGTAAAATATAGGGATCATAATTTCATAAGAGTAAAAATTTAATGCAACATAGCATACTCAGAGCCAATAAATAGGGCGCGTAAGATATTTGAGGAAAGATTTATGTTTATAAAAAAATACCAGATATATAATAACAGATAATAACTTCATGTATCAAAAAATGCTATGAGGATAAAAATGAAACTTCTTTTCTTTAATGTTATTCAATAAACCCACCTTCAGCTTCAACAAATGCTTCTATATGAGATCTAAATCACCTACATGCTCGAATCAAGTGGTCCTGGTTCATTTTGGACATTACTCTAACTATGGCAGCTTTCAAAGAATCTTTGGCGTTATAGGCATGTTCATTGAGCTCTCTCTCTCAACAACACTCCACATGTAAAAATCCAATGGATTGAGATCTGGGGAATTCGGAGGCAAAATGTGATCGTGAAAATTTTCAACCATCCATTTCTGTGTTTCTAGAGCCATGTGTGATAGTGCAGAGTCTTACTGAAACACATATGGCTTTCCATTACATACACAGTCTATCCAGGGTTTAACAATTATTTCCAGGACCCCAAAGTAGGTGGCAGAGTTAACTTTAAGGCCTTGTGGAAAAAAGTAAGGAGGCATAACATGTCCTTCATTGTTGACAAACCCTAAAACCATGACAGTTGAGGTCAGTTGAGTCTCAGATCAACTAACCAAATGAGGTCTGATACGTGATATACTGAGTCAGACTCAGATCTGAACAGACAGAAAGTAGGATAGACTGAAACTGTCAAAGAGGCTGAGTTTGATGAACTACAGTGAGTCTGACCTAATATATTCTGAGTGACACTTAGTCCAAGGTAGCTGGAGTGCAGATTAAGATGTAACAGAAAAAACCCCAAATAAGATGTAATACAAGACATAATAAAATGTAACAAAAAAGGATTTGTAAGAAGGGGCAGAATAGACACTAAGCTGAGCTTACAACAGGGTTTCTCAACCGTTTTTTACCTATAGACCCCTTTGATTGCTATTCTACTCTATTGGACCATCCTAGACATTTGATGTTTAAAAAATTCACATATTTTTGTAATTAAATATTATAAATAATTGTATTAAAAAATTATTGAAATATTTTGTGTATTGTCGAAGTATAACCAATTTCTTGCTGATATATTTTAACAACAGCAGACTCTTATATGGACCCCCTGGGCCATATGGCCCTTAATTGAGAACCAATGGTAAAGATGTGGGAAGATATAACACAGGTTAAACTAAAATGCGACATATGAAAGACTGACTTACAACACAAGATACAAGACACCTTGTTAAGGACAAAATATCTTACCTCATAATAAACTCCATATGTCCTACCATCAGAGGGTGCTTCAATCCCTTTCTTCATTAGAAACGAAATATTTTCCCAGTTGTTGTTCATTATTCCGAGTGCTTCATATATGAGGCCTTTATCATAAATATCTTGAGCCTTCATCAGACTTTTCCCAATAATGTTTGTATATTTGAGCTTTACCAAATCATTGCTGTGTACATTGACAATCTGTTGTTTAGTAATTGCACGTATTAATTCTTGTACTTGGAAATTCTGTAATTCTAAATCTGAACTGATCAAACCTTGTTCGACAAGTGGCATCAAAACATGCGTCTTGGAAGCTGGTTGACTAGAAGAACCAGTCATTTCAACAGCTTCCTCAATACCAAATCTTCCAGGAAAATATGAAAGCACTTTGATAGCATCTTGCTGTTCGTGAGAGAGTTGAGAAAAGTACTTGTCCATTTCTTGCTTAATATTACGTCTGTTAATTGTACATTCGTCCAGCCAGTCATTGAGCTTGGTTTCATCACAAATCATTTTGCAGATATCATTAAAAGAGAAATTATGACGAAACTGGGAGATTTTTTCTGCAAAGTAAATAAGAAGTCCTGGCAGGCCACAGGCATATCTGATGATGTTGTGTATTTGTTCTTTGTTCTCATCATCCGTCTCAATGTCTGAACAGCGACCGAAAAGAAGCTGTGCATCTCTAATGGACAATGGACTCACTTTACACTTTCCAAACCTGATTCCATCAAATTGAAATGGTTCTCCACCACTTAATATGAGAATGATTTTTAGATATCTGTGCAGTGGAAAGTCATTGTCACAAAGGTTCTTGAAACCTGGAAGGAAGCTTTCTTGAATGTTCTGGAAATCATCAAAAATACAAATTTTCCATTTCGTATTGGTGATAGTGGAACAATTGGTGAATGTATTGTACATGTTGGAAATATCAGACCAACTGCTATTATTAGAAATATGGATGTGTTTTATGTGGAGTCTTTCGGGGTTGATTTCATCCTTCAATTCTTCACAGACCTGTCATATTAGAAACATAACATTAGAACAAGTTCAAAGATTTCCATAGATTCACTCATCAATTTATCGGTCTCTGAGTTTGTCTCTTTCTCTGTCTGACTTTATAATTCTCTCTCAATAACTGTCTCTTTGTCTATTCTTTTGTCTATGCATTAGTTCAGGGTATCCTTTATATTCCTTCATATTCACCTTACAGTTTGCCTAAGTACCTTTCTGGATACCAGTTTGTCACTTTGCCATTCTATCTCTTTAATTATCTTTCTATTAATTACACAGTTGCTTTATCTCTTTTACAATCCATCTCTTATTTCATCTACATCTCTCTCACTCTCTGTCTATCAATCAATTATTCTTGTGCTTGAGAAGATCTGTCAAGTCAAGTGAAGTCGTAGTCAGGGCTGATGCTGGGGTTTCGTAACTGGCACGTAAAAAACACCCCTTACACTCTTGCAGTGGTTGGTGTTAGGAGGGGCACCCATCTGTAGAAACCATGTCAAATTAGAGTGGAACCTGGTGCAGCTCCCCAGCTTACCAGTTTTCAGTCAAACTGACAGACTCTCTACAGCCAGATGCACCCCCTCCGGAAACCAAACTTACTTGTTTCCAAGGAAATATTTCTCTATAGGAAATTTCCATGTAATATTGGAAGTTAACGACATTTATTTACAAGAAATCTACAATGTCAAGCCGAGGAGATGCAAATATACACACGCTCACAGATGCATACAAGCATAAACACAAACACACAAACACACATATACACACCTGCCTGTCTACCTACCTACATACCTACCTACGTACCTACCTACCTGCCTGTCTACCTACCTACCTACCTACCTACCTACCTACCTACCTTCCTACCTACCTACCTACCTACCTACCTACCTACCTACCTACCTACCTACCTGCATACCTCCCTACCTACCTACCTACCTACTTACCTACCTACCTACCTACCTACCTACCTACCCACCCACTCACTTACATACATAATATATAAAGCAGTCAAACCTCTCCCAAACTGCCCATCTTCTTCATAACATAGAACAGGATACATTAAATAATATAATCTTTGCCATAGACAGAATGGTTACAAGAGAAATACCTTTGATCAGAGGTCAACCATCAACTCACCAAACGTTGCAAAGACTTCAGTGACTGCCATTGTATGGGATTGAACCAGAAATGCTTTTCTCTTTAGTCAGTAACTTAACTGTAAAACCTCAAGGATCCCTAATAACCTACAGAAAGGCAAAATGCAATAAGGTTAACGTAAAAGGAAAAGAGAAAACAATAGTAAATTTCTTACAGTTTTCACAAGACTTGTTTTGCCAACATAAGGCAGTCCATAAATTTGTATTATTTGAGTATCTTCATCCTTGATCAAGATCTTCAGTTTTTCCCTCTCATCATGTCGTCCAACAAAGTGTCTGCCAGAATTGCCTTGCTGTCTCATGTAATTGGACGGTAATCGATATGGTGTTGCCATACTGATAATTTAGAAATTTCTTTTGTTTTTCTGAATTTTCAAAAGCTGGAATTCTGGTGAAGATAAACAGAAGAGATAATTGTTGTGTCATGGGATAAAGTGGAACCCTCAACTATGTATGATGCTTAGAAAAATAAAATTTTATAAATTTTCCACTTGTACAAAGTCTACATCAAACTTAGGTGATGGTAAACTTGCAAATGATGGAGGGTTTGAAGAAGTCGTCGAGGATTCTGTTGTTGAATTGCTCGTGTCCCAGATAGATTTTTAATTAATCAAGGAACTGACTTTGTTAGATCAAGAGTAAAATGAGTAATGGTCGTGCTGGATATCTTGGAAGTTTCCTTTACATCTTTGAAACTGAAACCAAAAAAGATTAGTATGACTGGAAACAAAAGTAAGAGCTTGTTACGGTTATCTCTTCAGATTTTCGGGAGAAATTGTAACCAGCAGTGGTTTGTTATGGTGTTTTGTATCCGAAGCAAATGAGTGCTGGCTATAATTTCTTAAGGAAATCTTTAGAGATGACTTTAACATGTGATTTAATAGCACTGCTAACACAGGAGAAAACAGTATTGACTTATAAAAGTATTTAATATATTTTGCTGTATATTCATCATCATCATCATCATCGTTTAACATCTGCTTTCCATGCTAAAAAGAGAGCTGCACCAGGCTCCAATCTGATCTGGCAGAGTTTCTACAACTTGATGCCCTTCAGCTCTATGTCACCGGCACGAGGGCCAGTCAGGCGGTACTGGCAACGGCCACGCTCAAATGGTACTTTTTTGTGTCAGCTGCACAGGAGCCAGTCCAGCGGCACTGGCAACGACCTCGCTTGAATGTTGTTTCTCATGCCACCAGCAAATGTGCCAGGAAGTTGCTGACATAATTGTTTCTCGTACGTATGTATGTATGTGTGTGTATGTATGTGTGAACGTATGAACATATGTATGTGTACGTGTGCTTGTGTGAGCAAGCGCATACTTGTATGTGTGTGTGTGTGTGTGTGTGTATGTGTGTGTGTGTGCATGCATGTGTGTATTATCATTGAAAGCGGAGACAGATGCACACGTAACTGGAATTCCACACAGGTTTTTAAAAAATGAGCTGTGAGTCATCAGTATACATGCACAATTGTACAAACAGGGAAAGAGAGAGAAGGAGAAAGAGAGAGAAGGAGAGAGAGAGAAGGAGAGAGATAGAAAGATAGAGAGAGAGAGAGTAAGAGAGACTGACTGACAGTCAGAGACAGACAGAGGCAGAGACAGAGGGAAACAGTGATATTAATCACATCCTTATTCGAGTGTAAAGTATTATTACCCAAAAATGAATTCTAGATAATGTTTCATTCTGAGTGTTAGGACATAATCAGGGCCAGATTATATCATAACACTGAGATTATATCATAACACTGAGATTATATCATAATACTGAGATTATATCATAACACTGAGATTATATCATAATAGTGAGATTATATCATAACGCTGACATTATATCATAACGCTGAGATTATATCATAACACTGAGATTATATCATAATATTGAGATTATATCATAACACTGAGATTATATCATAATACTGAGATTATATCATAACACTGAGATTATATCATAACACTGAGATTATATCATAACACTGAGATTATATCATAACACTGAGATTATATCATAATATTGAGATTATATCATAACACAGAGATTATATCATAATATTGAGATTATATCATAACACTGAAATTATATCATAACAATGCAGGAACAGAACTATTATGAAGAAAACTAGTTTCAGTTTTACAATTTTCAGTTAGGGGCCCAGTCCCTCCGAACGTCTTAAATGCCACAAGTTGGAAGAGAATGTTCACTGTTAGGTCCCAATACTTCAGGGTTTTCTTCTATTCGGCTACGGAAGCAGTAACCCTCCCATTAATTGCAGCATCCAGGATGTGGTGGGGGAAAAATGAGTTTCAGACTGTGGGTTCCCAAATGAGGGGCTTACCTCTGACCCAGGGACAGAGGGTAAGACCATCTGGTCTCTTTCCACCACTTCGGGATAACCCCAACGGCTCCTGGACTGAGAAGATATTAATCTGAGTCAGGGTTTGCTTAATAATTAGGTTTAGCTCGGTGTGATGAGCAAAACAAACCAGCATTTGGGTGGTAAGGCAGACTGTGAAGACCTGTGGGGTTGAAGGGGCTACTAAATTTCTCTCACTCTCTCCTCCTGTATCTAGCAGCTCACCCGCGACAGACCAAGGTCCCATCCAGGAGGAGAATCTATACGTCCTTGAAACCGGGAAACTGGTCCTTAGGAGCCAGGAATGGCTCGAGAAGGAACAAACAACAACATCTTACAACTAAAGCAAAATTTTTTCAAGTCCCCTTGAAATACTATTGTGGGTCCCCAATTCACTATTTTGTTGTGTAGACCCTAAAAGAACTTTTATGGACCCTGGTTGAGAACCACCGATCTAGACTGAGTAGACCCCCAATGTGGCCACAGGCATCAATCCAGTTCCCCGAGAATTTTACATGAGCTGAAATTAGGTGACACCTTGAAAATTAATCAGATTTATCAAGGAGAGAGTTGAGAGTGGCACCTGAATGCAGATTGTCCGATACTCTCTATTTCCATCAATCCTCCACTATAACCGGAACTGACAAACCCAGCTCTCTCCCCACTGTGATAGAGCTTCATCCATCTCCCTTTTGGAGTTAGTCCATGTTGGAGGAGAGAAGATGCTGCCTACCAGAGGGGAACAGGCGTGGTTGGAATATGGTGTTTTGTGTGTGTGTGTGTACAACATGGTCACGGTCCAATGACTGAAACAAATAAAAGGTATTTAAAATAATAATCACCTGCTCCTGACGTTGAAGTCCTTTAAACTCCCTTCAATCCTGAACAAGCAGACCTACAGGTTCAAAAAGACGTCTTAGCTGTGACCATCACCTCTTATTTTAAAACACTGTGTATCTAGGACTATATAATCCAATGTGCCTAGATCTTCTTCATTCTTTAACGACGACAGCGGTTGATATAAATGTGGAAAAACTGAATTTTTCTCCTTCATTACCTCACGAAAACTACACACTGAATGAATATCCGGGTGGGTTATTCCCCACTCCCTGTCACAGTCTAATTACTCTATCGGCTCAAGTGTTCTATATAATTTGATAGACACCAGATATTGATTCGTTGTCCTTTCTTCTCTATATCTTTCTCCAGTCTCTCTCTTTCTTTCTTTCTTCCTTTCTTCCATTCTTTCTTTCTTTCTCTCTCTCTCCCATCTCATATTTCTCCAATCTCTGTCAAGAGCACTCTCTCTATCTCTCTCTCTCTCTCTCTCTATCTATCTATCTATCTGCCTATCTGTCTGTCTGTCTGTCTAACTATCTCTCTTTCTCTCTCTCTCTCTCATACACATACTCTCTATCTATCTCTCTATCTATCTCTCTCTCTCTATCTATCTATCTATCTATCTATCTATCTACCTACTTATCTATCTTTCTATCTATCTATCTATCTATCTATCTCTATCTATCTATCTATCTATCTATCTATCTATCACTTTTCTTCGTATATCTTTCCTGTATCTGTCTAGTATTTAGTGCTATCAGAGAGACTATGTGACATTTCAAATGCTGTATGCACGGATCTCAAACGCCTACCTCCTTTATCTCTTCTCACGTAGAGAAACCTGTCGATATCACTATTTCTGTGGAGATTTCTGGTTGTGTGCTAAACCCAAAACATCTACTGATGTGTGTGTTTGTGTGTGTGTGTAGAAATTGAATTTCTCTTCCTGGCTGAGATTCGAATTTCCAATCTAAAACTTCTCTCTTGCCATTCCACCCATGGTTCTGTCAATAAGGGAACCATGATTAAGGTATTTCCCTCTTGTAACGGTTAGTACTTCGTTGCAGTTGAGGGTCACCAATTGCAACGGTTTTTGTTAAGGTGTTAAATAAGTACCAGATACGCACTGGGGTCGATATAATCGACTTAATCCGTTTGTCTGTCCTTGTTTGTCCTCTCTGTGTTTAGCCCCTTGTGGGTAGTAAAGAAATAGGTATTTCGTCTGTCGCTACGTTCTGAGTTCAAATTCAGCCGCGGTCGACTTTGCCTTTCATCCTTTCGGGGTCGATTAAATAAGTACCAGTTACGTACTGGGGTCGATGTAATCGACTTAATCTGTTTGTCTGTCCTTGTTTGTCCTCTATGTGTTTAGCCCCTTTAGATCTAATCGACTGGACCCCTTCCCCAAACTTTCGAGTAGAAAAGTATATTACTATAAATACAAACATTTGGAGAGACAACAGACAAAGAGCAGGCCGACCGGTTCCAAATACCATCTCGACAGAACGTCATAGAGGGTCAGCTATGGAATTCCCCAACGATACAGTTGTCCAGTCAAACCCTCTCTAACTTTCTTACCCACTCACTTTCATTTCGACAACATCACTTGATTTATTTATGTACGGCTGCTAGAACGCAATCCACCCTTTCACTAGAAAATATAACTCTCGTTACCTCGTATGCTATCCAACTATTTTCATACACGTCTACCCGTCGTGGTTTGGCTGTAATTATATGTAGTGGAGAAATAAATACGTTATTCACAACTTCGGCCACTGTCTTTCTTTCGTGAAATCAACATACTCTTCGCATTCCAGCATATTGCATATCCGCTACATATGTATGTTATATATATAATATATATAGATATATATTATATATATATATAGATATATATATATATTATATATATATATATATAGATATATATATATATATATATATATATATATATAACATATATATATAATTATATATATATTAATATATATATAATAGATATATAGTATATATATATATATATATATATATATATACATAATATATATATATGTATATATATATATATATATACATATATATATATATATGTATATATATATATTATATATATACATATATATATATATATATATATATATAATACATATATATATATATATTATACATATATATGTATATATATGTATATATATATATATATGGATATATATATTATATATTATATATATATTATATATATGTATATATATATATATATATATATATATGTATATATATATATATATATATATATAGTATATATATATATATATAATATATGTATATATAATATATATTATAATATTATGTATATATATATATATATATATATGTATATATATATATATATATATATATATATATATATATATATATATATATATATATATATTATATATATATATACGTTTATATTATATATATATATGTATATATATATTATATATATATAATATATGTATATATATATATATAAATAATATATATAACTAACTCCATGATTGACTGCTAACTCCAAAAGTTTTTTTCATGCTCTCTCTCTCCCTCCCCCCTCTCTCTGTTTATTTCACCGTGTTCCTTCTGTAGACTTTCTCACCTTCCCGGGCGTCAGACTAATAACCTGTTTGTTGTATATAACCTGTCTTTGTCATTTGTTTTTCTGTAAATTTCAACTATACATACATATGTACATATACATACATACATATAATATATATATATATATACATACATACATACATACATTATATATATATATATATTATATATATATATATATATATATATATATAATTGATAGAAATGGTAAGACAGCAAAAGAATGAAAGAAAACTCGATATTATGTAAATAGAGGAATTTATCTGTAAATATAATAGGTGACAATTATTCTGTAATTTGCTGATTGGTTGGTATTAGGAAAGGCATCCAGCTGTAAAAATCCCGCCAAAACTGTCACAGAAGTCTGGTGCACGGAAGTTAAATGAGGATGATGAGGATGATGACATACTTCACCAGGACTATAATCACTAAACTGTCCCCTATCAGCCTTCCCCTTATTACATCCTGGGAACACAACCAAGTCTTTAGCTAAACCATATATATATATGAGTGACACTATGTCGGTTACAATGACGAGGGTTCCAGTTGATCTGATCAACGGAACGTCCTGCCGTGGAATTAACGTGAAAGTGGCTGAGTACTCCACAGACACATATACACTTAACGTAGTTCTCGGGGAGATTTCAGCATGATGCAGGGTGTAATTGGGCTGGCCCTTTGAACCATAGGTATTTCTCATGTTCGCCAGGTGAGTGGACTGGAGCAACGTGAAATAAAGTATCTTGCTCAAGGATACAACGCGCCAACGGGAATCGAACTAAGGGCCTTACGACCGCGAGACGAATGGCCCCTTGCCACTAAGTCACGTGCCTTCAAAAATACTATATACATATAAATGCACATATGAATACGTTCCCAAACAGGGTGTTAAAGGTTCAGGCATCTGCGCCCCTATTCAAACCCCACCAAAGAACTCCGAAAACATTTATCAACCCTACACGCCTACCAACCCCTTAACACCCTACACGCCTACCAACCCCTTAACACCCTACACATATTTCTACCCAATAGATTCGCATTCTTATAGCCAAACATAAGAATTTAGAGACCAGGGGACGTAACTCTTAGTAAATTCCACAATTATTTTCCGTGACTTCATTTCGTTCCCGCTCTCTCCTTTTTACAACAACCACAAACGAAATGTGGCATTTTGTCACCTCCTGCCACAAGGAACAGTCGAATATTTATTCTATGCCTTCCATCTCTGACTCGGAAACACATGTGTTTTAGATAACCATCCAGCTATCCAATATCTGGTTATCTGACAATAATTTTACTTTAAACAGAATACTTTTTCTCGAGTATTTATTTACTATTTTTCGTTTTGGGATTTGGTTTGCAGGAGTCTTTATATGAGTTCGTGTGTTGAAGCATATTCTATTGTGTCTGAGGAGAGTCGTTTTCTTTTTTGCCTTATTATGTAACACACTCACCGGTAAAATTTCCACGTTTTTCTTATTTTTATTATCCTAAAATTTTCGTTGCGTCTTGCAACCTTTTCAATCGTTTTATTTATTATTCTTTAACAAGAACAGCTTTGACACGGCTTCGAAGTTTCGGCTTGCTTATCCTTCATCAGACTGTGATATGTTTGAGTTCATCTATTAAACTGACAACAGCTATAATGTAGTCAATCATACCAAAAATGTTAAATCATAAACCATTCTTTATTCTACAATCTTTAATCGTTGTTGAATATCGATTTCATATAAATTAGATCTCAGTCCGCAAAGTTTATGAATATAATTCTCTTGAGTACAATTAAAATAAAGAATGAAACTCTTGCAATAATGACAAAGAACAGGGATTGAGTCCATGAGGAGTCCAGCCCGTTCTTCATTTCGGTTGAGTTTATCTACCAGGAGTATTTTCAAGGACTGGTACTTGGCAATAGCATTGGAATATCGTAGCTTGTGTTTCTCATTTACACTTCGTTTCAATAGTTGTCTTATTTCGTTCAAAAGATTCTCCAAATGAATCAGCTGGTTCTAAAAATAAAAAGAAAGTGAAATTAATATATATATATATATATATATATATATATATATATATATATATATATATATATATATATATATATATATATATTATCTTCATCATCATCATTTAACGTCCGTTTCCCATGCTGGCATGGGTTGGACGGTTTGACTGAGGACTGGCAATCCTGTAGGATGCACCAAGCTCCAATCTGATCTGGTAAGGTTTCTACAGCTGGATGCCTTTCCTAATGCTAACCACTCTGAGAGTGTAATTCATGCTTTTTACGTGTCACCAACACGGGAGCCAGTCAGGTGGCGCTGGCACTGACCACGTTTGGATGGGGCTTTTTATGTGCCACCGGCACGGGGAGCCAATCAAGCAGCACTAGCATCGTCCTGATGCTGGAGTTGACTTTGCTCAAATCTTAGAACTGAGAAGCAGGACTGGCACCAGGTCCTATGTTCTGATGCTTTTTTTTTCCAGGAAGAAAAATGGAATGTTGCATCGCTTCATATTTTCTTTTAGTTTGTCTTTGAAGAACAAGAGTAGAATTCCAACAGACTTTCCTGCTGGAAAATGGCCAAAGAGAAGTTGCTTTAGATTTCTAATATCACTCATACACGAGAGATGATCTCATACATTCTGGAAACTACCATACCTATTTATTTACTGCCCACAAGGGGCTAAACATAGAGGGGATAAACAAGGACAGACAAACAAATTAAGTCGATTACATCGACCCCAGTGCGTAACTGGTACTTATTTAATCGACCCCGAAAGGATGAAAGGCAAAGTCGACCTCGACGGAATTTGAACTCAGAATGTAGCGGCAGACGAAATACTACTAAGCATTTTGCCCGGCGTGCTAACGTTTCTGCCATTGAAGTAATTGGTTGGGAGGCACTTCACGAAACTTAGGAATCACCAAAACCAATGGAGGACCGAGATACCTGACATAATTTTTTCCTACTATAGGCACAAAGCCTAAAAACATGGACGAATGGTTTAGTTAATTATATTGACCCCAGTACTCAACTGGTATTCTATTGACCTTGAAAGGATGAAAGGCCAAGTCAACCCTGGTAGTATCTGAACTGAGAACATAAAAGAGCCAGGAGCAAAACTGGTAAGTATTTTGTCTAGCAAGGTAACGATTCTGTCAGCTTGAGGCCCTAACCTGACATATCGCTATGGTTTCAAATTTTGGCACAAGGCCAGCAATTTCAGGAGTGAGCGTAAATTACATCAACCCCAGTGCTCAACTGGTACTTATTTTCTTGATCCCCAAAAGAACAAAAGGCAAAACTGACTCCAGCAGAATTTGAACTCAGAACGGGAAGGCGGACGAAATGCCAATAACCATTTTGCCCAGCATGCTAATGATTCTACCTGTTTGACACCTTAATACAGAGAATAATATTGATTTCGCATTTTGGCACAAGGCCAGCAATTTCAACGAATCGGGTGGAAGGCTGGTTACATCGACCCCAGTGCTCAATTGGTTCTTATTTTATTGACCCCGAAAGGATGAAAGGTAAAACTGACATCAGCAGAATTTGAACTCAGAATGTAAAGACGGACGAAAATCTGTTAAGTATTTTGCCTGGTACAGTAACGATTCTGCCAGCTTGCTCTTCTTTAGCTGACATATCATAATAAAATTCTTCACGGTAGCAGCTACTTGAAGAATGAAGAAGTCATACCAACCCATCCTTCCATTAATCCTATGCCTCTCAACCATTTTCTGCCCTCTGGACCACTTTGGTTCCTATTTTACTCAAAGAGATCTTCTTAACCATTCAATGTTTAAAAATACCCATTCTTTTATTTATTTATTTATTTTTTACATTTCAACCCTAAGGCTGTGACCATGCTGGGGCACCTGGTTATTGTATTAAAAACATTCTTAAAATATTGGGTCATCCCATAAATGAGATTTTTTCAGTTGCATGCATTAAAAGTCGGAGGGGGGATGGGATAAACTACCTTCATCAACTTGCTTTATAGCAGGTAGTAATTTTACCATGTACTTATTCTTAGTGCAAGTTTTGAAGGCAACAATGCAACGAAAAGTGCAAGGAATATTAATACAGTATATGGGGTCATACAATAAGTGTAAGCCAGTGTCAATAGTGGTTCCTGAAATTACGAGCCGGAAACTACAACCTAGAAGATTGGCTTCATCTTGGAAGATCTGTAGAGCTCAACGAGGACAACCTGCAAACCCAGAGGAAGAAAATCCCATCGTAATTGTTGAGGAACTAGCAGAGAATCTTGGGTTTGGTAATTCAACCATTCAACTTAAGTCAGTGTTAGAAGAAAAACGGCCATCTTTGGTTTCAAGACGGAAGTTGTACTTCCATTAGGATAATGCTTGGCTACATACGACGATGACATTTCCAAAGCTGGAGCAGTTTGAATGGGAAACGATGCCCCACCCAGCATATTCACCAGACATTGCTCCATCTGATTATCATTTATTCCACACTCTTCAAAATAATTTGGACAGGAAAAATATGAATTATGTAGACAAGGTGTTGCCCCAGCATGGCCGCGGCCTTCGGGCTAAAACATTTTTAAGGATTTAAGGTCCGAACCGTACTGGAAGAGTATTTTATTTATGGACAAATGAATTTTGGTAAAAGGCCCTTGCAAGTCTACCAGATAAATAATGGAAGAGCATTGTAGAAAATGAAGGAGGGTAACATTTAGATTAAAAAAGATTTTAATTATCTTAATTTTGAAAAAATAAAAGAAACCACATTATTTATGGGATGATCCAATATTTTTGTATTTTAGAAGTATTACCAATTTATCAATCATCAATCAATCAATTATCAATCCATCAATCAACCAATCAATCAATCCATCAATTAATCCACCAATCAATCCAGTAATCGATCAAATAATCAATTCATCATCAATCCATCAATAAATATCCATCATCAATCCATCAATCTGTCCACCATCTATCTATCAGTCAATCTATCAATCAACAATGACAACATATATGATAATTAACCATACCTGAGGGTTTTCCAAATTAAGATAAACCATGTGTTCTAAAGCCAGAGAGGGTGATTCAGCCTCTGACGAACCGCTCAACAAACGGTCACTGTAACCTTCGAGCATGTCCTTGAAACAACTCTTGGCATTTCCGAATTCCTCTTTCAGCAGATAGCAGTGCGCAATCGCATGAATGACATTCATCTTTCCGGTGTAGTTTGGGTGTATCTGGTTGTAGATATCCAAAGCCTCATGAAAAAATGTCAGGCTGTAGGAGATTTCATGCCTGGAATATGATGGCCGTAGTGGTTCAATGGTAAGATCGAGTCCAAAGTGGTAGTAGTGGTGGTGGTGATGGTGGTGATGGTGGTGGTGAAGATGGTGGTGGTGGTGGTGGTGGTGGTGGTAGCAGTAATAGTACAGGTGGCAGTGAGAGGTGGTGATGGTGGTGATGGTGGTGGTGAAGATGGTGGTGGTGGTGGTGGTGGTGGTGGTAGCAGTAATAGTACAGGTGGCAGTGAGAGGTGGTGATGGTGGTGATGATGATGGTGATAGTGGCAATGGTGATGGTGGTGGTGGTAGCAGTAATAGTACAGGTGGCAGTGAGTGGTGGTGATGGTGGTGATGATGGTGGTGAAGATGATGGTGGTGGTGGTGGTGGTGGTAGTGGTGGTGGTGGTAGCAGTAATAGTACAGGTGGCAGTGAGTGGTGGTGATGGTGGTGATGGTGGTGGTGAGATGGTGGTGGTGGTGGTGGTGGTGGTGGTGGTGGTGGTAGCAGTAATAGTACAGGTGGCAGTGAGAGGTGGTGATGGTGGTGATGATGATGGTGATAGTGGCAATGGTGATGGTGGTGGTGGTAGCAGTAATAGTACAGGTGGCAGTGAGTGGTGGTGATGGTGGTGATGATGGTAATTGTTGCAATAGTAGTGGTGATGGAGATGCTGATGGTGGTGGTAGTGGTTGTAGTGGTGGTGGTGGTGGTGGTAGCAGTAATTGTACAGGTGGCAGTTAGAGGTGGTGATGGTGGTGAAGGCGGCAGTGGTGGTGAAGATGGTAACAGTGGTAGTGATGGAAATGGTGGTGGTTCTGGTAGTGGTGGTGGAGGTGGTGATTGTCATGACAGTGGTGGTGGCGATGGCAGTGGTGGTAATAGCAGTTACTCAAGAAACAGGGAGAGAGAGTGAGAGAAAATTGGGGTGAAAGTGTACAACAGGGGTCGCTACACCCACCCCCTGCCAGAGCCTTGTGGAACTCTAGGTGTTTTTGCTCAATAAACACACACAATGCCCAGTCTGGGAATTGAAACCATGATCCTCCGACTACGAGTCCGCTGCCCTAACTACTGGGCCATTGCACCCCCACACACATATATATATATTATAACTTAGGGTATCTACGAGATACCGGCATGCTGAAAATAGCAGCCAGGATCTGACTCTAAAACCACCTTAAGTGTTCATATAGCACAAGGAGAGAAGACGAAAGGACAAAATAAAACTAGTAAAAAATTACTGGATAATTCTAGATCCCGGATTTCTAGAGTTAGATCCTGGCTGCTATTTTCAGCATGGTGGTATCTCGTAGATACCCCAATTTATAATTTTAATAATAATTATTACCTTTGAAGGTTTTTATTTCCATGCTGGCCACTTGATAAGATCGTTATTTTATTTAAATTAACAATCTTATCCTTATTTATTTATTTATATATATATATATATATATATATATATATATATATATATATATATATATATATATAAATATATAACACAAACACATATATATATATACACATACATACACACACACGATATGTTTTTGTGTATGTGTTAATAGTAAGAAACTCTCTCTTCCGTGTGTGCAGAGAAGAGTTCCAATACACAAACTCCTTACATGGTCATACTAATGGCTGCATGCTCCAGACATGTGTTATATGACAGCAAACATGGAGCAATGTATGTATATGTTCATCATCATCATGTAATGTCCGTTGTCCAGTGTTTGAGTGGTACCTGGATGATTTGACCAGAACTGGCAAGGTGGGGAGCTGCATCAGACCCCAGTCTGATTTGGCAAGGTTTCTATAGCTGGATGCCATTCTTAACACCAACCCCTTCACAGATGTGCTGGTTGCTT
This sequence comes from Octopus sinensis, assembly GCF_006345805.1. Classification (NCBI taxonomy): domain Eukaryota; kingdom Metazoa; phylum Mollusca; class Cephalopoda; order Octopoda; family Octopodidae; genus Octopus; species Octopus sinensis. Next base: position 16,956 of record NW_021826253.1, on the reverse strand, counting down.
TTACATTGCACCACATGGGCGCCTTTACATGGAACCATGTGGGTGCTATTACATGACATTGCAGAGCTACTTTTATTTGGTACCACCAAAAGAGATTTGCACCACCAGAAGGATCAATCTTAACACTTCTGCATCAGAGTACGGGTCTTCTTGAGTACGGCATGGTACCGGGTATCACCATGTTTAATCCAGGAAGATCTTTTACGGGTCTACAAGTGGTATATGCTGCACACTGTACCGACCAACTATGCGCTCCTCTCTTTTAGGCCAGTCTCTTACAGTGGAATGATTCCTGTCATTGCAGCTGTTCCAAACACACTAGAAGCACATATTTTTGGTATATCCCAGCTGCAGTCCTAGAAGGAGGGAAATCACCTTTAAATCAAATATTCATGTTTAAGCGTTTGTATGTAGCTACCACACATGTGGCATTAAGTTTCTTATATCTTCTTGACTCAATGTGGAGAATTTTGTGATTCAGGACCAACTTGAGCAGCATAAATAAAATCATGTTTAACTCTTGGAATACTGTTTGTCTAAATTACACACAGCCTCACATTCACAATCAACCAATTACTTACATTCGCAAATACATTCAGTTAATCTGGTTGGTCAAACAAAACTACTTCCAATCTCAAATGCACTTGACCAATGAGGCTTATCAAACCAAAGTACTTACATTCTCAGATACACATAACCAGTGTAATGCAATACCAAGGAGGTGTTCATGTGTAGCCATCTATGCTTCTTTTGGATATCCTTGGCACTGAACAGGAGTTGAAGTGCTTTACCTGGAGGAAGAAGGAGAAATATTAGTTTCAAATTTTGGCACAAAGCCAGCAATTTTGGGGAGGGGGTAAGTTGATTACATCAACCCCAGTGTTTGACTGGTACCTGCTTTATTGACCCCGAAAGGATGAAAGGTAAAGTCATGTTGATTGTATGAAATATGGGTTTCATATTAGGGTTAGCAAGTTCAGGGGAGGTGAGTAAATCAATTACATTGACTCCAGTATACTACTGGTACTTATTTTATTGACCTCAAAATGATGAAAGCTAAAATTCAACCTTGACAGAATTTGAACTCAGAATATATAAATGGACAAAATGCCACTAACAACTTTGCCCAACGTGTTGGTAATTCTGACAGTTCACCATCTTAAGAAGGAGAAATATTCTTTTCTACTCTAGGGACAAGGCCTGAAACTTTTGGTGTTGGTGTTTGTAGTGGGGGGGCAGTCGATTAGATCAACCCCCAGTATGCAATTGGTACGTAATTTATCGACCCCAAAACAATGAAATGCAAAGTTGACCTCGGTGGAATTTGAACTCAGAACGTTAAGACAGATGAAATGCCGCTAAGCATTTCACCTGGCACGCTAACGCTTCTGCCAGCTTGTCACCTTAAGAAAAATTAATAAAGAAAACGACCAAATATTTATATTTGTAGTTTTAGATTTTACTTAAAACTTAAAACTCTGTACTTACTGTGTTTGCCAAAGTTTCGGGATAATAAATTTGCTACATTACAGTACGATATCACAGATATCTTTGGATTTACAGTAACAATTTTCAATCTTTCACTAAGTGCAGCATTATAAAATTTGATTGCTTTATTATATTGTGAACCATCTGTTAAAAGACAAAATGAAATGATATAAACGTAATATTTCCCTATGGCCAGAGATGCTTTCACAGAAGACTGTAAATGAACAACACTGCATGGATGACAGTGACATTCGTTTACAACTATCATGCAAAGTCAAGGTAGGGAGATAGCAATACACTCATAAACATAAACGCACACACACACACACACAAATATATGGCTTTTATCAGTTTCTGTCAACCACATCCACTCACACAAATTGACTTGGTTGTCTCAGGGCCATAGTGGAAACCATCTACCCAAGGTGCCATGCAGTGGGCTTGAATTCAAAACCACGTTTTTGGGAAACAAAATTCTTCACCATACAGCCACACCTGTGCTTAAATAGAAAGTAACAAAATATTTAGGGGAAAAAAGGGGGCTGGTGGTACCATACTTACTCCTTTCGTAATTAACACCCATTGTATTCAGCATTTTAGATAAAACAGGAGTAGTCAAGCCTGACATTTTCTTTAAGTTTTCTGTCAATATTTTCTCACATTTATCATAATAACCTGCAAAGAAGAAGAAGAAGAAGAAGAAGAAGAAGAAGAGAAGAAGAAGAAGAGAAGAAGAAGAAGAAGAAGAAGAAGAAGAAGAAGTAGAACAAGAAGTAGAAGAATCATTGTATGAGTATATAAACACACTTACCTTTGGTACACCTGGACAGGTGAAAGATAAACATGTTCATCTAAGTGGGGTGATGAAAAGTTACTGGTTTTAAGGCTATCGAGAAAGATCTGGCTGGGGGTAAAACAGTTCTTTTACAGGGCTTAGAAAAACTGAAGGACGACTGTAGGACGTATGTGAATCTGAGAGGGGAATATCATTGTCATCGTCATCATCATTTAAAGTCCACCTTCCATGCTGGCATGGGTTGGAATGTTTGATAGGAGCTGACCAGGCATGAGCCTGTGCTAGACTTCTGTGTCTGTTTTGGCACAGTTTTTACACCTGGATTCCTGTCCTAACACCAACCACCTGGCAATAAAATCATAATTAATTGATCCTCCTCTATTTTCTTTTATCAAAACTTGGAACTTTTCAGCGTCCTCTTGTGTGTACATAATCACATGTTTTATGAGGGGGTGCTGGAAAGTGCCTGGCTTTAAGGATATCGTGAAAGACCTAGTTGGGGGCCCAACTTTCTAAATTCTTTTACAGGACTTAGAAAAACTGAAGGACCTCTGCAGCAAATGTGAGAATCTGTGAGGGGAATATGTTGAGTAAAATCATAATTAACTGATCCTCCTGCACTTTCCTTAACTCAAAGCCAGGAACTTTCTCAGCATCCCCTCATGTCCACATACACTTAACAACCACATGACAGAATCTATAATGTAGTCTTCAGCTTTGCATACATGGTACATGTTGGGCTATGGGTCTGTGGATTGTAACTAGTCTTGCAGTCGGTTTAGCTACATGTCAGACATGCGCATAGTCAGGAGAAAGGCCCCTGACTAAACAACAACACCATCACACCGACTCATAAAGGCCAGTTTCCCAGTTTCCATGGCGTAAATATTTCCCACCTGGATGGGACACCAGTCCATCACAGGATAACTCACTTTTTCCAGCTGACTGGACTGGAGCAACGAAAAAATGAAGTGTTTTGTTCAAGAAAACAACACATCGCCCACTCCAGGAATTGAAACCACAATCTTATGATCATGAGTCTAACACTAAGACCTGTGCCTTCACTCATGGCAACTATTACCAGACACAAACCACATTCTGTCACATATTACACATGACCACAACTGCAAATCAACAAAGAAGCCTCTATGTGGATACTCAACTTGCTAGAAATAGATAACAATCAAAATTTCCCTTGCAAATCACTGCCTTATTAATAAAAGGGCACATTAGACAATGTACCCCTTGTTTCCCTACACATAAGAAAAAGGTTAGACTTTTTACAGCTGGTAGACTTTTGATCATAGATCTGCTCAACAAGTGCTGACCTGGGGCCAAATAAAACCACCACCACCACCACCATCACCACCATGAGAGACATAATACAGTTATTACCAACAAATGAGAGGTTGTAGGCCAGGGTAGAGGCACATTTGATCTTCGCATCCTGCACCATCTGTGGACTCGCATCATTAACGGTCATGTTGTAACCCATTTCTGCAAAACTGAGGAACAAATCAAGCAGTTATCATCATCATCATCATCATCATCATCATCATCATCATTATCCTTATCATCATCATCATCATCATCATCATCGATACCACCACAACCACCACCACCACCACCACATTATACTAAAGAACAAAAGTGGGAGTGAGGAAAAGTTAGAGATGAATGAGGAAGAAAGGAAAACAGAGAATAGAGAAAGAAGGTTGGAGATAGTATAATAGATATAAGAGATAGAATAGAGAGAGAGAGAGAGAGAGAGAGAGAGAGTGGGATAGGGAGAGAGATGATAGATAGAGAGAGACAGAGAGAGAGAGAGAGTGGAGAGGAGAGAGAGAGAGAGAGAGGAGAGTGGGAGAGAGAGAGAGAGTGGGAGGGAGAGAGATTTTCATCTGACTTGTACGACATACTTCAAGGCTTCCACCTGATTTCCCCGTATATAAGCGTTGTCTGCCATGCTATTGTACAGCAGCACCCGTCGGTACTGGATGTTTCTCGATTTCAATACATCCAAAGCCTTCTTGTAGTGCTCCATGGCTTCTTTGTATTCTCCATAACCTGTGGAAAACACAAGGAAATATTCTGTGTTACAATGATGCCCAAAGTAATAGCTACACCTACAACAACAACAACAGCAACATCTACAAATAATAAAAAAGCAGCAGACAACATCACTGGCAATGGTAGCCTCTACACATTAACTCAATATTGTCAGAAATAACAGCTAAATTTCACTCAAATCACAATGAGTCATCTTACAAAAGGAAGAGCACACTAGATGATGTAGTTATTGATATACATAGAAAATGGTATGATCAGATAGAACACCTTCAATCAGAGGTCATTCTATCAAAACTGACCTGGAGGTCAGCAACAATGACAGCAGCAGCAACAACAACAACAGACCAATCAGTATTAAAAATAAGTAATGGGTGTATATGCATTGTACAACAGCACAGTATCAACTGATAAGCCTTTCATATACCCAGTAGCGTATTATGATTTCATAACGAGATATGGCGTCTCAACCAGTAATTAATAAACTTAAAGACTCACATGTATTACATAGTGGTAATGTGGTTCAAGTGTTAATTTGTATTCCATTGCCTTTTCAATATAGCATGGTGTGTTCAATTCACACAGCAGACAAATGATGTTTATCATCAATTATTCATTAAAAGGCTCCGACATGGTTGTGTGGTAAGAACATTCCTGCTCAACCAAAGGGTTCTGAGTTCTCCCCACTGCATTACACTTTGGACAGGTGTCTTTGCTATAGCCTTAGGCTGGCCAAAGCCTTATGAGTGGATCTGGTTGAAAGAAACTGAAAAAAGCCCATCGTATATGTATACATATATACAAATACAAGTAAATAAATGAAGTTGAATGCAGATGCTATTCAAATTCTTTTACTATCGACATATGTTTCGAAGACAACATTGGTTTTATTCCAAAGGAATAAACGGTGTCAATTACAATCTTCTCATCAGGAAAGAAAGAGAACCTATCTCAACATTTTCCATGTTAACAGTAAACAAAGGATAATTTATTCATCCATTTATATATACAAATATATATGTATGTATTTTCTTTTTTTAAAGCATTCACTAATTACAGGATCCTTAGAGCACTGAAAACCTAAGAGTTACTAGAATAAAATGGACACCAGACAGAAGTCAATAGGTGAAGATGTACATTAGACTTAAAAGACTGAAGGACATATTAAAGCGGAAAAGAAGACTGTGGAAGGGAATTCCAAAGTTCAGAGGCGTGAGGGAAGAAACTGGTTCTGTAAAGGGCTTTACGGCGCTTAGGAGGTTGCACGGGATACTGATGGATACAAGTCTGGTTGATCGGTGATAAGTTCTTGGAGGAGGAACCAGAGAGGAGAGCTCAGCTGAACAATGTCTATGGAAATACTTATAGAAAAGGGACAAGGAAGACCCACATGATGACGATGAGAGAGTGAATCCAATTTAGAAGATAGATCAGGACCAATAGAATATGAATACAGCATCGAATGCAGCCCAACAGAGTGAAACAATCTGCAGGAGCACCTGCCCATAAGTGAGAACAGTACTCAATGCATCTCTTATGATAAAATGCAGATTTTCTCTGCCTCCCAAACCGTTCGTTTTTTACACAATTCTACAATACAGAAATTCTTCAATTGGAATTTACCTATAATTTTTCTAAGTAGAATCCATTGGGTCATGGCATGTAAAGTTTTTTCAATTTCACCCCCAATTAAGAAAAAATTCGAGAAAACTCAATATTTTACGATTTCCCTCTTTCAGTTCAAGTGCTTCACTCCTACCATTACCACTACACTTTCTCCACCTTTCTCTTTGCAAGTGTGCAACAATTAAAGTGAAAGTATTTATATAAAAGGGATGAGCAATTAATACTGGTCATCCTTTTTGCTAGAAGATCCGCTATGGTCTTATATGCTACACCACTGGTTTTCAATTCATATTAATCAAATTAATATTCAATTTTTCACCCTTATTATGTGTGTGTGTATCTCTTATGATAAAAGGCAGATTTTCTCTGCCTCCCAAACCGTTCGTTTTTTATACAATTCTGCAATATAGAATTTATTCAATTGGAATTTACCTATCATTTTTCAAAGTAGAATCCATTGGGTCATGGCATGTAAAGTTTTTTTCAATTTCACCCCCAATTAAGAAAAAATTCGAGAAAACTTAATATTTTACGATTTCCCTCTTTCATTTCAAGTGCTTCACTCCTACCATTACCACTACACTTTCTCCTCCTTTCTCTTTGCAAGTGTGCAACAATTAAAGTGAAAGTATTTATATAAAAGGGATGAGCAATTAATACTGGTCATCCTTTTTGCTACAAGAAGATCCGCTATGGTCTTATATGCTACACCACTGGTTTTCAATTCATATTAATCAACTTAATATTCAATTTTTCACCCTTATTATGTGTGTGTGTATTAGCAATTCGTATAAAATTGCATCAATGACTTGAACTTGAATAAGTGGTTTCACATAAATGGGGATACATTAAAAAGGTTTGTTGTTATTATTATTACTGTTTGACTATTGTAATCACGTTTGTTGGTTCCTCGTCAGGGAAACGTTGTTGTGTTGCATTTGTTAAATAATTGTAAACCGTAACCCTCCCCCTTTTGGAGAAGGGGCTTTGGTTATTGTTTTAAAATTGGACGATGCAAGCTTATCGTTTGGGATGAATGCACGATGGCCCACAGAGGTGCTCTTGAGGCACTAGATAGATCGCTCAGAGACATCAAACACTCTTCAGCTCCCATGGGAGGCATAACACTTCTTCTTTCAGGGGACTTCCGACAAACACTTCCCGTTATTCCCAAAGGGACTAGAACTGATGCAGTAAGTGCGTGTCTTAAGTCATCCACATTGTGGCCACTGGTGAAGATTCTCAAATTTCACACCAATATGCGTGTTTATATGCGACATAATATCACATCAGCAGCATTTTCTCACACCCTCCTTGCACTTGGCGAAGGCAAAATACCAGGGGATGAAAATGGTAATATTGCCATCGATTCCATTTGTACCATTGTTAAAACGCCTTCTGATCTCAGAGATGCAGTGTTCCCAGATCTACAAGCTAATTATCAGAATATGGATTGGATTGGCCAAAGGGCTATTCTGGCCCCGAGGAATAAAACTGTTCACCATATTAATGATGAAATGCTAAAACTCATTCCTGGGGATGTCTATGTATATAAGTCTATCGATACAACTCCTGACGCAGAGGACGTCATCAACTATCCAACAGAGGTACTCAATTCCTTTGAGCCCACCGGACTACCACCACACATTCTCAAACTTAAAGTTGGTGCCCCTATAGAAATTTGGTTCCCCCCCAAAAAAAATGCAATGGCACACGTTTGATCGTTAAGTCCTTATCTCCCACCGTAAACTTATATCGATATTTGCCTGAATAATCATCATAATTCAGTGCAATCATTAACAGTACTTTCAAGCAATCCAGCCCCGAGCATCGCCGGGCAATTCTGCTAGTATATATATATATATATATATATATACATATATATATACGCACACACACACACACACACACACACACACACACACACACACACATATATATATATATATGTATATATACATATATATATATATATATATATATAATATATATATATATATGTATGTATGTATGTATGGATGGATGGATGCATGCATGCATGCATATGTATATATATATGAATATATATGTATATGGGTTATTCCATATCAAATCATCCAGTTTCAGAAAAATTTCCCTGGTCACCCCCTCAGATCCCTCTGAAAAAATTCATACCAGCTCCTGCAGAATTAATATGATTCACATTTGTGTCTGACCTAAGTATGTTTTAAAATTATGACTTCTTTGGTCATGTGTTCAAGGTTATCGGACAAAGAAGGTTGCTCAAGGAGCTGCCTTCCAAATGTTTATGTACATACATATATAGGGATGGGAGCATGCATGTATGGATATATGTATAGAATGTTAATAAAGTATAGAAATCATGCTTTATGAAACATACACGTATTTTGGTAAATTACTGCTAGTATTACGTAATTGCTTTTAGAAACATTATATAATCTCGTAAACACCTCTTCAGTATTTAGCAAAATATACAAAAAATGGTGCTAAATGCTCAACATTCCTGTTAAGCATATTATCTACATCAGTGGGATGACAAAATCTACACACCATCGTCATATCATACCTGGTAAATCTGTCAATGATACACCATATGCTATATTCATAAGAGCTTGTTCTTCTTCATTACCAAATAACAGGGAGTTTTGTAGACATGCTTGGAAAAACTGTCTTGAATCTCTAGGGTGACATAGCATCAGTATATCTGAGGCTTTTAATGTTATCTAAAAGACAAAGACAGTAACATGTGTTAATATTTTGTCTGTAGAAATAATGTGGTGAGCTGGCAGAACCATTAGCACACTAAACAGAATGCTTGGTGGCATTTTGTCTGCCTTCGTGTTCTGAGTTCAAATCAATTTTCCTCTTCCCACAAATTGCTGGCCTTGTAGCAAAATTTGAAATCAACGTTTTTATGAAAAATATTAATGATTTCAAATCTTTTCTGCCCCAGGGAAATAATAATAATAATAATAATAATAAAAAAAAATAATAATAATAATAATAATTCTTTCTACTACTTTTCCCTTCTTTGTCAGTGTTGATAACTTTAAGTTTCACATCAGATCATTTGCAAGCCCTTGAGAATGCAGCATATACCTGACCTATTTCTTTTACTACCCACAAGGGGCTAAACACAGAGGGGACAAACAAGGACAGACAAACGGATTAAGTCGATTACATTGACCCCAGTGCGTAACTGGTACTTGATTTATCGACCCCGAAAGGATGAAAGGCAAAGTCGACCTCGGCGGAATTTGAACCAAGAACGTAACGGCAGACGAAATATGGCTAAGCATTTCGTCCGGCGTGCTGACGTTTCTGCCAGCTCGCCACCTTATACCTGACAGCATATACCTGGCCATGGCTGAATACAGGTTCAGGTAAGAATAGCCCCATTTTATTAAAAGTCTTCTGTTGTGATTTACTGATAGTCACTGCATATGACAGGCGAACGGGGAACTGGTGAATGGCAAGTTTTGGATGTGCATGCAAACTCTTATATGGACCTCCATGGGCCATATGGCCCTCAATTGAGAACCAATGGTAAAGATGTGGGAAGATGTAACTCAGGTTAAACGAAAATGCGACATATGAAAGACTGACTTACAACACAAGATACAAGACACGTTGTTAAGGACAAAATATCTTACCTCATAATAAACTCCATATGTCCTACCATCTGAGGGTGCATCAATCCCTTTCTTCATCAGAAACGAAATATTTTCCCAGTTGTTGTTCATTATTCCGAGTGCTTCATATATGAGGCCTTTATCATAAATATCTTGAGCCTTCATCAGACTTTTCCCAATAATGTTTGTATATTTGAGCTTTACCAAATCATTGCTGTGTACATTGTCAATCTGTTGTTTAGTAATTGCACGTATTAATTCTTGTACTTGGAAATACTGTAATTCTAAATCTGAACTGATCAAACCTTGCTCCACAAGTGGCATCAAAACATGCATCTTGGAAGCTGGTTGACTAGAAGAACCAGTCATTTCAACAGCTTCCTCAATACCAAATCTTCCAGGAAAATATGAAAGCACTTTGAGAGCTTCTTGCTGTTCGTGAGAGAGTTGAGAAAAGTACTTGTCCATTTCTTGTTTGATATTACGTCTGTTAATTGTACATTCGTCCAGCCAGTCATTGAGCTTGGTTTCATCACAAATCATTTTGTAGATATCATTAAAAGAGAAATTATGACGAAACTGGGAGAATTTTTCTGCAAAGTAAATAAGAAGTCCTGGCAGGCCACAGGCATATCTGATGATGTTGTGTATTTGTTCTTTGTTCTCATCATCCGTCTCAATGTCTGAACAGCGACCGAAAAGAAGCTGGGCATCTTTAATGGACAATGGACTCACTTTACACTCTGCAAATCTGATTCTATCAAACTGAAATGGTTTTCCACCACTTAAAATGAGAATGATTTTTAGATTTCTGTGCAGTGAAAAGTCATTGTCGCAAAGCTCCTGGAAACCTGGAAGGAAGCTTTCTTGAATGTTCTGGAAATCATCAAAAATACAAATTTTCCATTTCGTGTTGGTGATACTGGAACAATTGGTGAATGTATTGTACATGTTGGAAATATCAGACCAACTGCTATTATTAGAAATATGGATGTGTTTTATGTGGAGTCTTTCGGGGTTGATTTCATCCTTCAATTCTTGACAGACCTGTCATATTAGAAACATAACATTAGAACAAGTTCAAAGATTTCCATAGATTCACTTATCATTTTATTGGTCTCTCAGTTTTTCTCTTTCTCTGTCTGACTTTATTACTCCCTCTCAATAACTGTTTCTTTGTCTATTCTTTTGTCTATGCATTAGTTCAGGGTATCCTTTATATTCCTTCATATTCATCTTACAGTTTGTCTAAGTATCTTTCTGGATAACAGTTTGTCACTTTGCCATTCTATCTCTTTAATTATCTTTCTATTAATTACACAGTTGCTTCATCTCTTTTACTATCCATCTCTTATTTCATCTACATCTCTCTCACTCTCTGTCTATCAATCAATTATTCTTGTGCTTGAGAAGATCTGTCAAGTCAAGTGAGGTCGTAGTCAGGGCTGATGCTGGTGTTTCGTAACTGGCACGTGAAAAACACCCCTTACACTCTTGCAGTGGTTGGTGTTAGGAGGGGCACCCATCTGTAGAAACCATGACAAATTAGAGTGGAACCTGGTGAATCTCCCCAGCTTACCAGTTTTCAGTCAAACTGGCAGACCCTCTACAGCCAGATGCCCCCCTGACACCAAACTTACTTGTTTCCAAGGAAATATTTCTCTATAGGAAATTTCCATGGAATATTGGAAGTTAACGACATTCATTTACAAGAAATCTACAATGTCAAGCCGAGGAGATGCAAACATACAGACACACACAAACACACATATACACACCTGTCTGCCTACCTACCTACCTACCTACCTACCTACCTACCTACCTACCTACCAACCTACCTACCTACCTACCTACCTACCTGCCTACCTACATACATACATACATACATACATACCTATCTACCTAACTGCCTACCTACTTACCTACCAACCTAACTACATACCTACCTATCTACCTACCTACCTACCTACCTACCTACCTACTTACCTACCTACCTACCTACCTACCTACCTATCTACCTACCTACCTGCCTACCTACATACATACATACCTACCTATCTACCTAACTGTCTACCTACTTACCTACCTATCTACCTACCTACCTACCTACCTAACTAACTACCTAACTACCTACCTACCTACCTACCTACCTACCTACCTACCTACCTGCCTGTCTACCTGCCTGTCTACCTACCTACCTACCTACCTACCTATCTACCTACCCACTCACTTACATACATAATATATAAAGCAGTCAAACTTCTCTCAAACTGCCCATCTTCTTCATAACATAGGACAGGATACATTAAATAATATGATCATTGCCATAGACAGAATGGTTACAGGAGAAATACCTTTGATCATAGGTCAACCATCAACTCACCAAACGGTACAAAGACTTCAGTGACTGCCATTGTATGGGATTGAACAAGAAATGCTTTTCTCTTTAGTCAGTAACTTAACTGTAAAACCTCAAGGATCCCTAATAACCTACAGAAAGGCAAAATGCAATAAGGTTAACGTAAAGAAAAGAGAAAACAATAGTAAATTTCTTACAGTTTTCACAAGACTTGTTTTGCCAACATAAGGCAGTCCATAAACTTGTATTATTTGAGTATCTTCATCCTTGATCAAGATCTTCAGTTCTTCCCTCTCATAATGTCGTCCAACAAAGTGTCTGCCAGAATTGCCTTGATGTCTCATGTAATTGGGGGGTAATCGATATGGTGTTGCCATACTGATAATTTAGAAATTTCTTTCGTCTTTCTGAATTTTCAAAAGCTGGAATTCTGGTGAAGATAAACAGAAGAGATAATTGTTGTGTCATGGGATAAAGTGGGACCCTCAACTATGTATGATGCTTAGAAAAATAAAATTCTATAAATTTTCCACAAGAACAAATTCTACATCAAACTTAGGTGATGGGACACTTGCAAATGATGGAGGGTTCGAAGAAGTCGTTGAGGATTCTGCTGTTGAATTGCTCGTGTCCCAGATAGATTGTTAATTAATCAAGGAACTGATTTTGTTAGATCAAGAGTAAAATGAGTAATGGTCGTGCCGGATATCTTGGAAGTTTTCTTTACATCTTTGAAACTGAAACCAAAAAAGATTAGTATGACTGGAAACAAAAGTAAGAGCTTGTTACGGTTATCATTTTAGATTTTCAGGAGAAATTGTAACCAGCAGTGGTTTGTTATGACGTTTCGTATCTGAAGCAAATGAGTGCTGGCTATAATTTCTTAAGGAAATCTTTAGAGATGACTTTAACATGTGATTTAATAGCACTGCTAACACAGGAGAAAACAGTATCGACTTATAAGAGTATTTAAGTGAAACTGGTCAGACAAGTACCAAGAAGCTTTGGAAGAAATTTCTTAATGTCAGAATTCTCATTATCACATTTTGACCCGAATTTACAAACGGTAGTGGCATCAGACACTAGTGAAAATGGTATTGGAGCTGTGAATTTACACAATTATGAAGATGCTAGCATGAAAGCTGTAGCTCATGCATTCCTTATTTCTGGCTGAGAAAATTTACAGTCAAATAGAGAAGGAAGAATTAGCCATCATATTTGTGGTAATGAAATTCCATAAATTTATCCTTGGAAGACAATTCTGCTTGCAGACAGACCACCACCCATTATTATCAATCTATGGGTAAAAAATTGTATTCCCACACATGCAGCCAACAGAATGCAATGCTGGGGAATGATCTTAGGGAATCATGACTTAAAAATGGAGTATTTGCTGTCTAAAAAATAGGTACATTCAGATAGTTTGTTGAGGTTTAATACTAAAATATAGTGAACCACTAGGAGACACAGTGATAGTGGCGTTAAGAGCCGAAAATGGAATAAAAGGTATATTATGCAATGTTGTGCATGAATTACCTATCATATTGGATGAAATAAAAATTAAGGCGGAGATGGATGAGTTTATTATGAAAATGAAAAAATAGAGAGATCAGAAGAAACAAATGAAAAATGTGTTTTGTTGGATGAAACACAGTTTTGAACTTGTGTTTGATATGTGATAATGTGCTTATGTATGCACAGATGATCGTAGTGCCTGCCTCATTACAAGATCAAATGTTAAAGGAATTCCACACTAGACATTCAGGAATTTCTAGAATGAAGTCACTTAGTAGTAGTTATCTGTACTGGCCAAAAGTAGATCTAGATATCGAGAAGCTGGTAAAATCCTGCAGAGGCTGTGCTCTTGCAGCAAAGTCACCACCTTCAAAATTTCGATCTTTGCCCAAGACTGATTTTCCATGGACCAGGCTACACCATAAATTTAGCAGGACCATTAAATGGATCTTATTATCTAATAGGGGTATATAGATTTACAAAATTGCCAGAAATGTATAAATGTAGAAAACTGACCTCCACAGTAACAGTGGATTTACTACACGAACATTTTGCAAAGTGTGGTGTTCCGGGCACCATGATCTCCTGATAATGGTAAACAATTTATTGCAAGTGAATTTAAGAGATTTTGCAAGACACTCTCAATTAAGCATATCACTACTTCTCTGGGTTACCCAAGATCGAACAGATAAGCTGAGGAAATCCAGAAATGAGGTCGTGGATGATGTAACATTGCAACTATTCCTGAGCATTTACTGTGTAACACAAAACGCAAATACCGCTTCAGGCATGTTGCCTGCTGAACTGACCTTGGCAAGAAAAATTACGTCAGCTTTGACAAGTTATTATCTGGAAGAAAAGTAAAAGCCAGGGAAAGCACTAAAAATATGACCAAGTATTTAAAAACTGGTGATAAGGTGTTTTTCAGAGTGTACAGAAATAGAAAAGAAGGTTAGGAAGATGGCATAATAAT
>NW_021826252.1:27500-35629 GCF_006345805.1 Octopus sinensis | reverse complement strand
TCATTTAATGTCCGTTTTCCATGCTAGCATGGGTTGGACGATTTGACTGAGGTCTGGTGAACCAGATGGCTGCACCAGGCTCCAGTCTGATCTGGCAGTGTTTCTACAGCTGGATGCCCTTCCTAACGCCAACCACTCCGAGAGTGTAGTGGGTGCTCTTACATGCCACCGGCACGAGGGCCAGTCAGGCGGTACTGGCAATGGCCACGCTCAAATGGTGCTTTATATGTGCCACTTACACAGGAGCCATTCCAGCGGCACTGGCAACGACCTCGCTCGAATGTTTTTTCACGTGTCACCAGCACAAGTGCCAGTGAAGCGATGCAGGTAACAGGCGACACAGGTAACAAGGCGATGCGTGCGTGTGTGTATGTATGTATGTATGTATGTATATATCTATATCCACAATCCCAAGTGACAAACAGCCAATAGTCTAAGCATCCTTCTACCAAGATGTCACTGAGGAAGGCATTGACCAGTTCTAACTCATATCTCTGTTACAAGACAACTTCCCCAAGATTCCACGAAATGCTCCTGAAACCCAGCTGCTCTTGCTTCCAATGCTAAACTATTTAACCACATAGCTTCAGTATGCGACATCAATTTAGTAATCCAGACTAGTTGCTAGTTAGCTTGCCAAGCCGGCAATAATCAGAATGCATTACTGTGTGAGTTATGTTGGCTGTAAAACGATGACAATAGGTGACTTGTCTGTGAACGTCATTGATGAATAAGTCTGGCTTTGATGGCCATCACTTCAAAGATATCAAACAGATCCTTTGAATATAATTGTCGATGGTGGTGGTGGTGGTGGGAGTAGAGAGTAAAAAAAAAACAAAATGAAGAAATGAAAGAAAAAATCAGTGTCAGATATTAAGCAAGTTTTGAACTGTCTGAAAAATCAACAAGTACAATGGTATTGATCATACTAAGTAGTTGAGTGTGTGTGTGCATGTGTGTGTGTTGTGTGTGTGTGTGTGGTGTGTGTGTGTGTGTGTGTGTGTATGCGTGTGTGCATGTGTGTGCATGTGTGTGTGCACGCGTGTGTGTGTGTGCATATGTGTGTGTACACACATCTATATCTATATCTATATATATATGTGTGTGTGCATGCATGTGTGTGTGTGTACAGATACATCTATATCTGTATCTATATATATGTGTGTGAGTATGCACACACATACACACATAATTTCATATATATACTTTATTATAATACATAAATTTTTATACCTTTATATATATATATATATACACACACACACACAACTATATGTACACACACATGCATACTCACACACACGTACGTATCATCATCATAATCCTCCTCCTCCTCATCATCATCATTTATTTTCTGTTTTCCATCATGTTATGGGTTGGACAGTTTAAAAGGTGTATAGACACACACACATACACACACACACACACACACACACACACACACAGATATATATACATCTGTCCTTATGCTAATGTCTTACAACTGCAGGTAATCCGTCCGGAAGAGAAGCTAAGGTGTATATATGTTTTATACCTTTAAGTTATGTAAGACATGTTCAGGTTGGTTTGAAAACATATGTAGTACAGATTTACCTTCTCCATTCCCTACACTAATCAGCTTATAACTGCATAATTAGTACTCTCTGTTGTTAAACAATGAGTTGCATTGTGGCAGTCATTTTTGTTTTGAGATCTCCATCTAATTTAGCACGGGATGAAATGAATAACATATGTTGATTAATAAACATTGTTGATTGAATATCATCCACTTTATGTCGACTATACAAGCCATGTACATGCTTGATTCTTACAAACTACCTGTACCAAGACCATTTCAGATTCCACTTCTCTATCCCTTTACATATATATATATATATATATATATATATATATAGGGAGAGTTTATGAAAAAAAGATGAAGATGAAGACAGGTGGTGTACAAAACAAACAGATGTATTAGTATAACGCTCAGGAATAGAAAGTCTTTTACGTTTCGAGCCTACGCTCTTCTACAGAAAGGGACACAGAAAAAACAAGGAGAGAAAAAAATGTGTGTAGTGGCTAACGATCTATCATGGCGACTACATATTTCATTATCATCATCATCATCATCGTCATTGTCATTTAACACCTGCTTTCCTTACTTGCATTGAGAATTGTCAAGCCAGGAGGCTGCACCAGGCTCCAATCTGATTTGGCAAGGTTTCTGCAACTGAATGCCCTTCCTAATGCCAACCACCCTGAGACTGTAGTGGATGCTCTTATGTGCCACTGGCACAGGAGACAGTCAGGCAGCACTGGCATCATCCATGTTCGAACAGTGCTTTTTACATGCCACTGGTATGGGTGCCAGTCAGATGGCACTGGCATATATATATATATTTTTCACAATTACAGCCAACAATTCTAGTCAACGCACAAGACAGCCATTATGCTCCCTCCCACAAAACACCACAATGTGGACTCTGTTGAGACTAGTAAGAAACAATTATGAACTTTTTTATTACACTTAACTTTTAAAAATATTTTTGATAAGGTTCGTTTCTTCAAGAAGAACCGAAACGTGAAATCTCTAAGAAAATTAAAATTTATCTTATATAGTGGCGTTTTCAAACTTCTTTATATATTTATATATATATATACATATATATATATATATATAAATATAAAAACTTTTCGAAACACGCATTGAGTCAAACCAGGGGCAGCTGATGAAGGGGAATATTCCTTGTATTGTTTGTCTTGTACTGTTTTTTTCGTTATTAAAAAAAGTCCGTTTCCTTGTTTGGTTTTATGTTTTCGTTTCTCGGTGTGTTCTACGTTTATTTGTGGTGTCCTGTACTCATATATATATATATATATATGCATGTATTTATACATATAGATGTAGGTATGTACATATATGTATGTATGTATACATGTGTTTTATTTGTTAAATTGTTAGTATATATATATATATGTATATATAAATATATAGCACTATGTCAGTTATGAAAACAAAGGTTCCAGTTGATTCGATCAATGGAACAGCCTGCTCATGAAATTAATGCGCAAGTGGCTGAGTACTCCATGGACATGCATACTCTTAATGTAGTTCTCAGGGAGATTCTGCGAGACACTGATGAATTGACTGGAGCAACGTGAAATAAAGCTCAAGGACGCAATGTGCCCGCCAGTAATTGAACTCACAACCCTACAGTCATGAGCCAAATGCTTTAACCACTGAGCCACATACCTTCTTGTTGTTGAAATCGTAGCCGTGGCAGATATTGGTGTCAGGCAAATGGCACCTGTGTCAGTGGCATGTAAAAGCACCCATTACACTCTCAGAGTGGTTGGCATTAGGAAGGGTATCCAGCTGTAGAAACCATGCCAAATCAGACTAGATAAGGATGATGATGATGATGATGATATGTATATGTATACGATATTGTAATATGTATATGTATACTCTTTACTCTTTTACTTGTTTTTCAGTCATTTGACTGTGGCCATGCTGTAGCACCACCTTTTTAGTCGAGCAAATCGACCCCAGAACTTATTCTATGGAAGCCTAGTACTTATTCTATCGGTGTCTTTTGCCGAACTGCTAAGTTACGGGGACGTAAACACACCAGCATCGGTTGTCAAGCGATGTTGGGGAGACAAACACAGACACACAAACAAACACACACACATACATATATATATAAATATATAATATACGATGGGCTTCTTTCAGTTTCCGTCTATCAAATCCACTCACAAGGCATTGGTTGGCCCGAGGCTATAGTAGAAGACACTTGCCCAAGGTTCCATGCAGTGGGACTGAACCCAGAACCATGTGGTTCGTAAGCAAGCTACTTACCACACAGCCACTTTTGTGAAACTGCATTTATGAAAAAGGGAAAAAAATTGTCGAAATGTAACCACTCGACTTTGGGGGTCGAGTGGGCATTGCACCTCATATCTTTTCATATTTTCATTCTTCTTTAATTTTTTCGTCTTAATTCATCTTCTTTTTGTATTTGAAGTTCCCCAAGTTTATGTTTGTCTTCTTTGTATTGTCCCATTCTGTGTATAGCCCCTTGTGGGTAATAAAAAGTCAAAGTATATGTATATTTAGGTTCGGTAACACTGAAGGGGTGTCTGATCTAATCCCGTCACATACAATTTAGGTAGAATAAACAGAGACAAAGTCAGGCGGTCTATGATCACAGTAAGTGGTGGTTTATTCTCGGTTACAGGTAAGAACTAGTGCACGTTTATCTCTAGTGGGAAACCGGCAGCCGAATCCGTAGGACTGATTGCGATGCTTTCTTGTTGCAAATCAAGACGATTCGTCGGGTTCGCTCCCGCTTTGTTGGGGTGAGGTTCTCAGAGTGAAAGTCAAGACACGTCTGTCCCCTAGCACCGCTTATGCCAGAAAGGATGATTTAGCGATCCGCGTTTCAGGTTTCAGTTCCTGCGCATGAGGAAAACTTCCGGTGGGCAACCAGAAGTAATCCAATTCTGCTCATGTGCGCTGAACCTTACACAGTAGCATCACTACATATATGATGATGGACCCTCTCACTGAAGATGACATAAGAGCATTCAGTTTCCCGAATGACCTGCACAAATGATTTGTTTATAGTGATCAAATGCTTGTGATGTGCATTAGGTCACTCTCTGCATCAAATCAACATTGTCTGAACAGGTGCACAGTGTGTCATGCCTCAGGTGTTGAAATGATTGCAGAGCAACATGAGATGAAGTGTTTTGCTCAAGACCACAATGCACCACCCAGTGTAGGAACTGAAATCATGATCACTGGATCATGAGTGCAATACCCCAACCTCTAGGCCATGCACCCTCTCTTTCTCTCTATATATGTGTGTGTGTGAACATATATCATCATCATCATCATCATCATTTAACGTCCGCTTTCCATGCTAGCATGGGTTGGACGGTTCAACTGGGGTCTGGGGAGCGCCGAAAGCTGCACCAGTCCAGTCAGATCTGGCAGTGTTTCTACAGCTGGATGCCCTTCCTAACGCCAACCACTCCGAGAGTGTAGTGGGTGATTTTATGTGCCACCGACACAGGTGCCAGACGAGGCTGGCAAACGGCCACGCTCGGATGGTGTTTTTTTATGGCACCGACACGTGCCAGACGAGGCTGGCAGGCAGACGCCACGCTCGGATGGTTTTTTTATGTGCCACCGACACAGGTGCCAGATGAGGCTGGCAAACGGCCACGATCGGATGGTGTTTGTTACGTGCCCACAGCACGGAGGCCAGTCGATGAGGTACTGGCTACGGCCACGGTTCGGATGGTTTCTTGTGTGCACGTGCCACGGCAATGGTACCACAAAGATACAAATTCCATTGATGTTCATCTATTTTGATTTGTTTTGATTGATTTGATTTGATATATATATATATATATATATAAACCAGTCGCGCGTTTTTTTTTCTCTCCGTCCGCCCGCCTTGGGATCTTTCTTTCTCTTATGTTTCCGATGAAGAGCTCGCTCGAAACGTCATACCCTCCTTCTTCCCGTTTTCCTGAGCGCCTAATAATAATACTTTAATTGTTCCACCTCCTTGTGTTGTTGTTTTTTCTGTTTTCTCGTTTGGATTAACCTTATATATATATATATATATATATACTTTGATACTTTGATACTTTGATAGGTTTCGGCCATTATTGGCCCAGGCCATGTCTAACTTAATAGCACCACCTATATATAGGCATAGGAATGGCTGTGTGGTAAGTAGCTTGCTTATGAACCACATGGTTCTGGGTTCAGTCCTGCTGCGTGGCACCTTGGGCAAGTGTCTTCTACTATAGCCTCAGGCCGACCAAAGAAGCCTGTCATATATATGTATATATGTATGTGTGTGTATATGTTTGTGTGTCTGCGTTTGTCCCCCTAACATCACTTGACAACCGATGCTGGTGTGTTTACATCCCCGTAACTTAGCGGTTCAGCAAAAGATACCGATAGAATAAGTACTAGGCTTACAAAGCATAAGTCCTGGGGTCAATTTGCTCGACTAAAGGCAGTGCTCCGGTATGGCCACAGTCAAATGACTGAAACAAGTAAAAGAGTAAGAGGGCATATATATATGTATGTATATGTATGTATGTATGTGTGTGTGTGTATATAAAAATTTATGTATTATAATATAATATATATAATATGAAATATATATATATATATAAAATCACTCCACCCACAACACTCTCAGAATGGTTGGCATTAGGAAGGGTATCCTGCTGTAGAAACATTCCCAGGTCAGACTGGAGCCTGGTGCAGCCTCCTGGCTTCTCAGAACTCAGGAAAAGCATCTAACCCATGCCAGCTTGGAAAACGAACGTTAAACGATGATGATGATGATATATATATATATATATGCATGTATGTTTGTATGTATGTGTATATTATATGTGTTATATAAATAATATATATATTATAATATATATATATATATGTATGTATACATATATGTGTGTGTGTTTATATATATATGTATATATCTGGATATATATGTGCGTGTGTATGAACATGTGTGTACATAGACACTTTGATGTTCAGTCATAAACACATAGCTCACAAACCCTGCTTCTATAAAACACAAAGTTAACGTTTCTACATATTAATGAAATTGCTTATAGAATAAAGAGCCCCAGAGAGGAATATGCTGGCTACACTCTCTTGTGAACATAAAAGCAAAAGATAAAGAAATTTCTATACTAACAGCACCATGACATGCTCCGCTAATGACCCCCACCTTCCAAATACAAACAGGAAATACCCTAAATAACATCAACAGTGAGTAATGAAACTTATTGACCTGCTAAAACAAACCACCTATTTATATTCTTTTGTGAACCCTTAAAGAATGCAGGTGTTTTTCTATAGAGGAAATACGGGGGTAGACCAGATTATATAAGGATAGCTGGGGAGAAGATAAAAATGGTAGAGATGGCTGTGTGGTAAGTAGCTTGTTTACCAACCACACAGTTCTGGGTTCAGTCCCACTGCGTAGCACCTTGGGCAAGTGTCTTCTACTATAGCCTTGGGCTGACCAAAGCCTTGTGAGTGGATTTGGTAGACGGAAACTGAAAGAAGCCCGTCGTATATATGTATATATATATATATGCATGTGTGTGTTTGTCCCCCTAGCATTGCTTGACAACCGATGCTGGTGTGTTTACGTCTCCGTCACTTAGCGGTTTGGCAAAAGAGACCGATAGAACAAGTACTGGGCTTACAAAAGAATAAGTCCCGGGGTCGAGTTGCTCGATTAAAGGTGGTGCTCCAGCAAGGCCACAGTCAAATGACTGAAACAAGTAAAAGAGTAAAGAGAGTATGGGGTCCCAGAACAAGCTCTCAAGGTACAAGAAGGTGAACATAAGAAAGGATACAGACAGTGGATGGAGGTAAGAAGGGGGCAGGGGATTATAAGTGTTAGCAAAAGGAGAGTAATAGATGACTTCATGTCAGGTGTTAAGTAGCTAAAGTATGATACAAGGACAAGCTGAGGGGTCTTTGTTTGATCCTTGGTCCAGGCAATACATTATGTTCTTGGCCTAGGGAGTACATTATGTTTATAAATAAGGCACTTCATTTCACGAAACCCCTTGGCTTGTTACTATATCATACAGGTAGGTACATGGCTATCTCACATATAAGGTTAGCTGTGAAGGATATAAAGATGTAGTGATGGGGTACCAGAGCAAACTCTCAAGGTACATGGTGCTGAAAAGACAGTGTTTGGGGAAGGGGTAGGGGTTATAAGTAAAAATGAAGAGAGTGTAACAGGTAACTTTCTGTCAGGTGTTTAATGGCTACAGTATAATACAGGGACAAGCCAAGGGGTCATGCTTTGATTCTTGGTCCAAGCAATACATTATGTTCTTAAGCAGAGCCTTTCATTTCACAAGTCTCCTCAGCTTGTCCCTCTATTATACCTATTTCTTTATTACCCACAAGGGGCCAAACATAGAGGAGACAAACAAGGACAGACATAGGTATTAAGTTGATTACATCGACCCCAGTACGTAACTGGTACTTAATTTATCGACTCCAAGAGGATGAAAGGCAAAGTGGACCTCGGCGGAATTTGAACTCACTACGTAACGACAGACGAAATACCGCT
>NW_021826252.1:22500-25000 GCF_006345805.1 Octopus sinensis | reverse complement strand
TAAGTAGCTTGCTTCCCAAACACATGGTTCTAGGTTCAGTCCCACTGCATGGAACCTTGGGTAAGTGTCTTCTCAGGCCAACCAAAGCCTTGTGAGTGTATTTGGTAGACAGAAGCCCATCGTATATATCATCATCATCATCATTGTTTAACGTCCATTTTCCATGCTGGCATGGGTTGGACGGTTCAACTGGGGTCTGGGAAGCCAGAAGGCTGTGCCAGGCCCAGTCTGATCTGGCAGTTTTTCTACAGCTGGATGCCCTTCCTAACGCCAACCACTCCGTGAGTGTAGTGGGTGCTTTTTACGTGCCACCTGCATAGGTGCCAGATGAGGCTGGCAACGGCCACAATCGGATGGTGCTTTTTATGTGCCACCGGCATGGAGGCCAGTCGGGGTGGCTCTGGCAACGGCCACATTCGGATGGTTCTCTTACGTGCCACCGGCACTGGTATCACAGCTACAATTTCCATTGATGTTGATCAATTTCGATTTTGGTGTGAGTTTGTACGTGTTTGTGTGTCTGTGTTTGTTGCCCCATCATCACTTGACAACCAATGTTGATGTGTTTACATCCCTGTAACTTAGCAGTTTGACAAGGATAATGATAGAATAAGTACTACTAGGATTATAAAGAATAAGTCCTGGGGTCGAATTATTCAACTAAAGGCAGTTCTCCAGAATATATATATAAGAATTTTTTGCGTAATGAGATAAAAAAAACCAAGGCTGTGTAGAAAGTAGAACAGTTATTGATAGAAGGTCTTACAGCTGTTTCCAGGATATATATTAATTATATCCCTTCATTGGAGACGGTGTGAAAGAATGGTTAAGTAATAGTTAGTTTAGATGTGATACAAAATAGAGAGTGATGTGGAGGAAAAGAAAATAGATGCAAAATATGTATGGCTATTGAAGTTGTAAATCCATTTTTTGGGCATAATGGTATATATGTAATATATATAGTATATATATAATATTCCAATACCCTATGAGTAAAGTCCAAAAGTCCAACAGAGTTTAAAATGGGTCCGTCCAAATATAGAGTTTATACACAATGTATAAGATTCCCGCACATTGTCCTGATGAAACATCACTCCTTTTCGATTCACTAAAGAGGGTCTTTTTTTCTTCAAAGCCTGGTTCAAATGCTCGAATTGATGACAGTAGACTTCAGTATTGATTGATGCATTAGGTGGTAACAATTCAAAGTGAATTACTCCTTTGCAATCTCACCAGATAGAGAGAAGAATCTTTTTTTCCATGCAGTTCTCTTCTTGGTTGTGGTTGAGCATTTTCCTTTTTACCAAGCCACTGTTTACGACGTTTAACATTTTTCGTCACCAGTCACACGTCTATCCAAAAGGAGTGAAATGAGTTCGTGAGAATGGAGAGAAGAGCAGATGTCAACTCGGAATTTGCGGTTGCTTTCGGACAATTCATGAGTCACCCATTTTCCAAGTTTAGGAACCTTTCCAAGTTGTTGAAGATGACGATGAACAGTTGTATGGTTTGAACTAAGCTTTATTGTCAATTCTTCAACTGATAATGCAGGATTTTTTCAAGTAATGCCTCAAGGAGCTTATCATCAAACTCGATTAGACGTCCTGTTCGATCTTCATCTTCAAGGCTGAAAGCTTCACTTCTGAATTTTACAAACCATTTTTCATTCAAGCATTCTTTCCCATAAACTGAGTGTATGTTTCGAGTCATTTTGGCAGCTGAGTTTCCATTTTTGCACTCCTAAAGCATTATGTGCCTCAAATGCTCTTTGGATACTTCCAGGGTTTTAATCAAAGAAATTTTAATTCTATTATTCTGTAAAATTATATTTAATTAGTTTAAGTGTACACAAATGCATAAAAATAATCTTTAATTCCATTAGACATTCTAAAATACTATTGAATTTCATTCAATTTTAAAAAAGGTAAAAATCAGACAGATTTTATGTGATGACCTGATAATTAAAACTAATCACAGTTGCCATTAGGCAAAATTACCTCCCCTTTCCTCAAAGGGGAGATAATTTCAATAAGTCAAGGATTTATCTGATATGGTTTTTGATATATCTTTACTCAATCTTTGTTGTCCATATTCATGCCATTGGCCATTGACCTCTGAGTTATTTCTCTTGGATCATTTCTGTTCTCTCTCTCACTCTCTCTCACACACACACACGCCTGTTCTGAGGTTGATATAAGCAACTAAGATGCCAGAATGGCTGCAGTCCAGTGACTGAAACCAGTAAAAAAGGAAGGTTCCTTGGAATAATTTTTCTGACATTTTAACAAACATCAGCGATTGTTTCCTCTCACTCCCTTCTTTTTCCTTCTTTCTTTCTCGCTTCCTCTCTTTCATTTCCTCCCACCCCTCCTCTCCTCACTCTCATTCTCTTTCCTCAGCTCTTTCTATCTCTCTCACTCTCTTCTTCCATTCCTCTCTCCTCTTCCTCTTTCTCTCCTACACTTTTTCTCTTCTACCGCTTCTTCTGTCTTCACCTGTC
>NW_021826252.1:12500-17500 GCF_006345805.1 Octopus sinensis | reverse complement strand
GATATTTTCAAAAATAGATACAGAAACCACATAGCTTCTGAAAAAATCCTTAAATGGCATGCAACATCATCTGGTGACTCAAAGAAGAAACAGTAAAATATGACCTGGTCAATAATTAGACATGCAAGTCCCTACAACACACTATCCCAGAAATGTCAGCTATGTTCTGAAGAATCACTGTCAATATTGTTGATAAAAGGTGGCAAGCTGGCAGAAACGTTAGCATGCTGGGCGAAATGCTTAGTGATATTTTTTCTGTCTTTATGTTCTGAGTTCAAATCCCGCTGAGCTCAAGTTTGCCTTTCATCTTTTTGGGATTGATAAATTAAGTACCAGTTGCATACTGGGGTTGATCTAATCAATTGGCCTTCTCTCCCAAAATTTCAGGCCTTGTGCATTGGGTAGAAAAGAATATTGACAAAAGAATGGATTATAAATAGATTTGCTGAACGACTGCCCAGATGCAAGCATACAGCCAAACACCTGTTCACACAATACAATGCAAACCACATCTAACCGATGCAAACCATAACTCTGACAATTTGGATTAAACCTCTCTCCCTGCCCTCAAGTGAAAACCTCATGAACTGCAACCATTGAGTCTGTACTAAGAAAGGACCAGATGAGAATGCTACATGTATTTAGCTACATTCATATAGGACACATGCTGAACGCTACAATAAATAATTAGAGTATAGACTTTTCAAGGATCTCTTCAGTTTGAACGGCAGTTTTTTCTAGCGGTGTCATATGAAATTGTCACCCATAATTATGACCCTAGTATCGATCTATTGCATTTCAATCTGTTTTTGGGTTACGGTTAGGGGTGGGGGGAAGGGTATCTTTTTTTTCTTCAGAAATGTAAATAAACCCAATCTGTTTCTTAAATGAGGGACATATTCATATGACACAGAATGTTTTCACCTCAATAGACATCATTGATTGGTTGAAATTGCAGAAATTGAAGAAAAAAAACACCAAATATCTTACAAACTATAGAATTTTCTCAATAAAGCCAAGAGAAAAAGATGTTTTATAAACACATTCTACCAGTATACGAAGTTTAAAAGTGTTTAGTTACGTGGAAATTATTTTAAAAAACTGCCGTTCAAACCGAAAAGATCCCTTTTCAAAAAATGTAATAGACAAAAGAGACAAAAAATTTGTTGCTCAGACAGAATTATACAGGGGCTGGACAAAATAATGGAAACACCTAGCATCATAGCATCATAATTTTGAAATATCTATAAATCCTTCAAAAACTTATTTTTATGTTTTTTGATTTATTATCAGTGTTGCTTAATATGTTTAGTGAAAATTGCTGTTTCTTTACTGATATCATCAGAAAAAGATGATTAAAATTCATTAAAATGACTGTTCTATTGGACTTCCAAAGAGGTCAAATTGATGGTGTTCGTATGGCAGGTGCTAGTATAACAAAAACAGCCAAAATATTTGGTGTATTAACCCTTTAGCATTTAAACCGGCCATATCCGGCCAAAAGTATTCTGCCTGTTTTATGTTCAAACTGGCCACATCTGGCTTCTCACACCAACCCTACAATATCATTTTAAAAATTAACAGCTACCTCATCAAAATCTCATAGCTACAAGATAATGCATGATTAGTTCAAAACAATGTGGATTAAAAAGGATTAATTTTGGCAGAATAATGTGAACACTAAAGTGTTAAGAAGTACTGTCTTGAAAGTATCATTACAGCCTTTGAGAAAGAGAGAAAAACCACCTCACCGAAGCAAAACTCTGGAAGAAAATTAATACTTTCAGACAGGGACTGTCAGACTCTTACATGAATTGTTAGAAAGGATCACAAAAGTACAGCTCCCAAAATTACTGCATACACACTATTAAATTACACACTCCTGATAAATTATATAAGCATCACTAGATTATACACATCACCAGATTATACACGTTGCTGTAAACTATATCACTGCGGTTGTTGGTCTGATATCTTTGATAATCAAATATAATGAATGGCTGGTGGTTCTGTCCGACCTTTGTGTCACAGCGTTGCAGCTTTAGCCACAGTCTTGAGATTCCAGTCGCTAGATTTGTACAATTCACTGCTGTCTATAATGGTAGAATGTCTATAACGTGAAGGAGTGTAGCTTGGTGGTTAGAGTAGTCAGCTTGTGATCATAGGGTCATAAGTTCGATTCCTGGTGGTGCACTGTGTCCTTGAGCAAGACACTTTATTCCACGTTGCTCCAGTCCAGTCAGTTGGCAAAAGTGAGTAGTACTGTATTTCAAGGGAGCAGCCTTGTCAGACTCTATGTCATGCTGAATCTCCCTGAGAAGTACGTGAAGGGGTAGGAGTGGCTGTGTGGTAAGTAGCTTGCTTACGAACTATATGGTTATGGGTTCAGTCCCATACGTGACACCTTGGGCAAGTGTCTTCTACTATAGCCTCAAGCCAACCAAAGCCTTGTGAATGGATTTGGTAGACGGAAACTGAAAGAAGCCTGTCATATATATGTATATATATATATATATATAACGGGAAGCTTTATGAAAATAAACAAAAGACGAAGGCAGGTGGAAAACAAACGAACAATTGTATTAGTATGGCGCTCAGGAAATATAAATAAAACAAGTCTTTAACGTTTCGAGCCTACGCTCTTCAACAGAAAGATACACAGAGAGAGAAAAACACAGAAAGAAGGAGAGAAAAAAAATGCGTGCAGTAGCTAACGAATCAACATGGCGATCTGATTTCGGCCAGAGGTCAAAGATCAAACATGAGACGCGAGAGCGAAATAAGGGGAGATAATAGGGTTGATAAAAGGGTTGAGGGACCAGCTAATAGTGCGTGGGAGGGGTCTGGATGTGTGTATGTATAGGGTTGGTGTATGTATTAGTATGTATAAGGGTGTGTGTGTGTGTGTGTGTGTATGAGAGAGTATTAGTGCGTAGGATTGGTCTGGACGTGCGTATGTATGGGGTTGGTGTATGTATTAGTATGTATTAGTATGTATTAGTACGTATTGGTATGTATAGGTGTGTGTGTGTGTGTGAGAGAGTATAAGTGCATATGCGGGGTCTGGACGTGTGTGTATGTATAGGGTTGGTGTAAGTATTAGTATGTACTGGTATGTATTAGTACGTATTAGTATGTATTAGTTGGTGTGTGTATTAGTATGGCACATCATATGTGATGTGATGTGTAAAGTCATGTGGTGTAGTGAGGAGAAGAGGGGGAGGGGGAGAGAAGGGGAGGGGAATAAGAGGGGGAGGAGAAGGGGGAAGAGGAGAGGATGGGGGAGAAGGAAGGGGAGGAGGGGGATGAAGGAGGAAAGAGAGAGAGGGGGAGAGAGAAGGGGAGAGAGGGAGTGAGGGAGCAGAGGGAAGGGGAAGAGGGAGGGAGAAAGAGGGAAGAAGGGAAGGGGAGTAGGGGTGAAAGGATGAAGGACTGAAGAAGTAGGGTTCGGGGGAGAAAGGATAGGTGAGGAGGGGGGAGAGGGGGGTTAGATGAGGAGGGGGGAGAGTTGAGACCAAATGGCGTATAAGAGCGAAGAGAGAAGATTAATTCCTGTTCACGGCGCAAACGGGAATCCAGATGGCCTCTGTGTAAGGACAAACCGAACACAGATAGGTGTTGCAAGGAGTGACCGGTGGAGCGGAAATGGCGTGAGATCGGTGTGTCGTTCGCAAGGTGGATGTCACGAAGGTGTTCCGCGAACCGGTCAGCCAAGCGGCGTCCCGTTTGTCCGATGTACAAGGAATTGCAGAGGGAGCAAGAGATGCAATAGATAATATTGCTGGAGGTGCAGGTGAAGGAGTGGATGATGGGATAGGGTCGATGGTGGGTGCTAGTGAGGCGGGTGGTGTTGGAGAGGTGTGTGTTTGTGTTTGTCACCCCAACATCGCTTGACAGTCAATGCTGGTGTGTTTATGTCCCCGTAACTTAGCGGTTCGGCATAAGAGACCGATAGAATAAGTACTAGGCTTACAAAGAATAAGTCCTGGGGTCAATGTGCTCGACTAAAGGCGGTGCTCCAGCATGGCCTCAGTCAAATGACTGAAACAAGTAAAAGAGTAAAAGCGTGTCTGTGGAGTGCTCAGCCACTTGCATGTTAATCTCACGAATGTTCCATTCATCAGATCAACTGGAACCCTCATTGTTATAAGCGATGGAGTGACAGAGAATGGGGAGAGCAGCACAGTAAATGCTGTTGCTGTGACTGTCATTGTCTTTTGTTGTTGTTGTTGTTGTTGTTGTTATTACCTCTGCCTTAGCAAAGGCAGAGATATTATTTTCAGTCATGTTTGTTTGTCTGTGGACAAGATATCTCAAGAACTGCTGGATGGATTCAAATGAAGCTTTCAGGGATGTTTGGCCTCATGACTGGCACAGACTATTGGGTTGTCCAGAAAGTTCGTGCCAGTTTTTAAAGGAAAGAAAAAGGTCAATAAATACTTGCCATTAAACTTTTAATCAACCAATGAACCATTTTGTAGCACAATGCATCTCCATCTTTCCTTTAACCTGAATATACCCTCTTCCCAGAATTGCGGTGGTTTCATGGCAAAGAATTCATCAAGGTATCTTTTTACGTCATCCAAGGAATTGAAATTTTTACCATTAAGAATATTCTGCAGAGACCTGAATAAGTGGAAATCTGAAGGAGCAATATCTGGTGAATATGGAGGGTGGGGTAACACATCCCAGCCAAGCTGCAGCAATTTTTGTCTTGTTCCCAAAGCATCAAGTGCTGAAAATGAACTTTCTTATCTTCCATTTTAAAGGGTTACAGAATTAACACAGGTTATAGGAACATAAACCTTCTTCCACGAAAAGATAGCTTAAATTGTGCTCTAAATGGAGGTGTAGTCAAATCCTATTTTATGGACTCAACTATATTCTAAATTAAATCGAAAGGTAAGCTACTATAAATCGGCACAGACTTTCTGGACAACTTAATAATTAGATTTTGGGATTGATCTGATAGCAGACAAAGTTTCTGGATTATTTTTCCT
>NW_021826252.1:0-7500 GCF_006345805.1 Octopus sinensis | reverse complement strand
TTTTATTATTTTTATTCAGCTCGCAAGTTCGTCTGTCCCTTTTAAATGTTAGTGTTTTGCTGTCTGTCTTGAAGCAGACCTTTCCTTTGTAACTGCCTGATATTTATGATTGATCTTTCTAAATATTTTATTTCTCAACTTACTCAAGATCTTTTGTTGTTTATAAATGGGAGAGAGATACATAAAGATAGAGAGTAAGAGAAAGCGAGGGAGAGTCCGAGAGAAAGGAAGAGTAAGAGAGTGGGAAAGTGAGAGAGAAAGGAGAAAGAAACAAAGAGGGAGAATCATCATCATCATCATCATCATCATCGTTTAACGTCCGTTTTCCGTGCTAGCACGGGTTGGACAGTTTGACAGGGGTCTGGGAAGCCAGGAGGCTGCACCAGCTCCAGTCTGATCTGGCAGTGTTTCGACAGGTGGATGCCCTTCCTAACGCCACCACTCTGTGAGCGTAGTGGGCTTTTTTTTCGTGCCGCCTGCACAGGTACCAGGGGGGCTGGCAGCGGCCACGATTGGTTGGTGCTTTTTACGTGCCACCAGCACAGAAGCCAGTCAAGGCGGCGCTGCAATCCGCCACGTTCGGATGGTGCTTTTTACGTGCTGAAAGGAAGCAACAGAAAGTAACAACCACACTCTTACCCGCGCGTAAAGCGGGTCACCTTCAGCTAGTATATATATATATGTATATATATACATATATACATATATATATGTATGTATGTATGTATGTATATATGTATATATGTATGTATAGCCTCAAACCAACCAAAGCCTTCTGAGTGGATTTTGGATTTGGTAGATGGAAACTGAAAGAAGCCCGTCGTATATATGTATATATATAATATATATATATATATATATATTCCTTGGATGACGTAAAAACATACCTTGTTGAATTCTTTGCCATGAAACCACCTGAATTCTGGGAAGAGGGTATTTTCAAGTTAAAGGAAAGATGGAGACGTATTGTGCAACAAAATGGTTCATATTTGGTTGATTAAAAATGTAATGGCAAGTATTTATTGACCATTTTCTTTCCTTTAAAAATTGGTACAGACTTTCCGGACAACCCAATACTTTGTCATCCATGCACACTGATGTTTCCCACCCATTGGAGCACACTAGCTTCATTCACCTCCAGTCTATGCATGTCATCTTTATTCAGGGCCTATCTCTCACTACCATGGACCATAGCCATTCGTACACAAGCATCATACAATGCCTTTCACTCATACAATGCCAACAGAGGTAATAGCTTTTTATATGCTGGACTATAAGCTGGGTGTAACATCAGTTTGATTACCTGAAGTTCCTGAAGTTTATTCCAGGTCATTCAAGTGGTATGATGTCTTGTGTTATCTTCCTGCAAAAGGGCTTGCTTTCCATTAACCAATGCTCAGTGGGATTTGAACTCAGAACGTAAAGACAGACGAAATACCACTAAGCATTTCGCCCAGCTTGCTACCTAAAAGTTACCAAAATATTGCAAAACTTTTCATCCAACACAATATTATCACGACTACTAAGGCAGCATTTTGTCAGTCATTGCATTCTGGGTACGAATTCCACTGAGGTCAACAACACCTTTCATCTTTTAGGGGTTGTTAAAATAAGTACCAGTTACGAACTGGGGTTGATGTAATTGGCTTAGGCCCTCCCTCGAAATTGCTGGCCTTTTACCAAAATTTGAAGCCACTACTGCTGCTGCTGCTGCTACCACCACCACTACTACTACTACTACTACTACTACTACTACTACTACTACTACAACTACTACTTCTACTACTACTACTACTACCTTTTGTGCTTATCTGTTTTTATATTTTAGTTGTTATTTTTTGATTCCCCTTAAAAAAATGACAGAGAAATATCTTCACCCAACACTTGCTATCTTTGTAGCAAAAGGAAAAAGAAGAAAATGTAGGTGTTGAGAGATAACAACAACAACAACAGCAGCATCAAATAAAAGTAAGCAAGAATATTAGAGAGGAAGGTGGCAGGGTTGGGCAGGTGGGTAGGGCAAAAAGATATACGGGGGTGGGTGGTGGATTTAATCATATTGTTTACCTCGGCAAATGAAGTACAAATTCTTATTTTTGTTTCATAGGAATATTATGACTTAGGGACAACATATATATATATATATATATATATATATGATATATATATACCTCTCTATGTTGTCCTCTCTCTCTCTCTCTTTCTCTCTCTCTCTCTCTCTATATATATATATATATATATGAATATATATACATTCAAACACATACACATGTATGTATGTTTACATGTATGCATATATATATATATATAATGCATGTGTGTGTGTGTAGTATATATATAAACATACACACATACAAATAAGAATGTATATGTATATACATATATAGTTGTGTATATATGCATATGTATGTATATATGATGTGTATTCATATATATTTATATATGATATATATATATATATATATATATACATACATATATACATACATATATATATATGATGTAAGAGTTGTAGTGATGGTGTAAACCTGGACGAAGCTGTCATCATGTTACGCCCATAAGATAGTGGCTAATTTATACATATTAACAAAATAGAGATTTTAGTTTATTTAGGGTGGAGGTGGGAGATATTCTTCTTACTCCTTCTTTGTACAAACTAATGCTGCTGCTACTACTTTTGCTGCTGCTGCTGCTACGAAGACCACCACTGTTACCACTACTACCACCATCACCGCTAATGTCTGGTGCAAACAGCTGATCACTATAAGCAAATTTGTGCTGGTTGTTCAGCAAAAAGTGGCAGGTATTTAATGGGAGAAATTTGACAAGACAGTCAGTCACCGGCTGACACTCGCTGACGATACATCGAAGAGGCCAGGGAACAGAAGAAAGGCTGCCTGCTGGAGCCTAACAGCAGGTATTTAAAGGGAGAAATTTGACAAGACAGTCAGTCACCGGCTGACACTCACTGATGATACATCGAAGAGGCCAGGAAACAGAAGAAGGCTGCCTGCTGAGCTAACAGCGGTATTTAAAGGAGAAATTTGACAAGACAGTCAGTCACCGGCTGACACTCGCTGACGATACATCGAAGAGGCCAGGGAACAGAAAGAAGACATGCACCCAACACCAGAGCTGAAGACACCTCCAAAAGGCAGGGCCCCGCCATGTCAAACAGTAGAGGAGTAGGGGCCGAAACCGGACGGGGTTCCTCCTGATGATGTCTTGAACTAACTGGATCCTATAAAGGAGCTGTTGTGGTAGCAGACCACGAAACACGGTTGTAATTCCTCCTATGTGTTGTCTTCGGTTGATTAATCTTGAGATTGCTCCAATCTGGCCGGCCCCAAGGAAAAACTAAGCTAAGCACATTAGATTCCTTGGAAAAAAGCTTTGATTGTATACAAAACAAAGACGGAAAACGGACGATGTTACATGAATATGAATACAAAAATAATGCATAAAAACAACAACAACAATAATAATAATAATAATAAATAATAATAATAATAATAACAATAACAGGACATCACAACAGGTGTCTTTCGACTGAGATGTATTAAACTCACCTGGCGTGTTAGGAATGTGCCTTGGAGCAGAGAAAAAAATTATGTTACCATGACCGCTACAAGATCCAATAGGCCAGTAGTCGGTCAGTCAGTCACGTGTGAAGAGAAGAGGGAGGAGAAAAGGGGGAGAGGAATTAAGGAGGGGGAGAAGAGAGAGAGAGCGATAAAAAGAGACAGGGACAAAGTGAATATATATATATATATATATATATATATAAATAATTAAAATTCAGTTGAATTAGGTACTTCAGTTGAGGTACCAAGTCAGTCCGGTATTGTCCACACAGCTCAAAGTAAGGTGAATAAAAATCAAATAAGTAACGGGATGTCATGTATTACTCTCTTTACTCTTTTACTCTTTGACTTGTTTCAGTCATTTGACTGCGACCATGCTGGAGCACTGCCTTTAGTTGTGCAAATCGACCCTGGGACTTATTCTTTGTAAGCCCAGTACTTATTCTATCGGTCTCTTTTTGCCGAACTGCTAAGTAACGGAGACATAAATACACCAGCATCGGTTGTCATGCAATGCTAAGGGGACAAACACAGACACACAAACACACACATACATATATATATATATATATATATACATATATACAACAGGCTTCTTTCAGTTTCCGTCTACCAAATCCATTCACAAGGCATTGGTCGGCCCGGGGCTATAGCAGAAGACACTTGCCCAAGATGGTTTGTTTATAGTGATCGAATTTTACCTTGTTCAGAAAGAGAAGGTTGGTGACAGGGAAGGCATTCAGCCATAGAAAATCAACCTCAATAAAATCTGCTTGACCCTTGCAAGTATGGAAAAGAGGACATTAAAATAATGGTGGCGATGACAGGCGGTGGCAGCGGTGGCCATGGCTGGTGGTGGGTGGTGAGCAGCAGCAGTGCTGGTGGTGAGGAAGAACATGATGATGATGATGATGATGATGGCTTTTCTTGCATTCTTATGTTTATGTAGTTTTATTATTTCTTTATTCATATTCATTATTATTTTTTTCTTCTTCAGGGAACACGTTGCTCTTTTACGTCACAACATCGCCATGCATTATGCGCAAGGGCTGAACAACCTCAGCACCCATGCAGTTGAGAAGTTCCAAACTGGCATCAGGGACATAAACCTCAAGATAGATAGATACAACATGATAGTGCCAATCCTCCGCAAACAAATGGTCCATTACGATTGTGGGAAAGAGCTGAGCACCATACGGGCCAAACCCCACCATTACATAAAACCAGAATTAGACCAAATTTCGGCAAAGGTGCTCGACGAGAAAGATGCTCTACATAGTGATCCTATTAACTGGTCACAAGTATGGAAGGACATTAAGGCAGTATTTAAGTAATTACATATCAACTAGGGAACCAATTAAATAAACTCGTTATTTTTTGCTTGTTTGTTTATTGTTTTGTTTTGTGTACTCTTTTACTCTTTTACTTGTTTCAGTCATTTGACTGTGGCCATGCTGGAGCACCACCTCTAGCCGAGCAAATCGACCCCAGGTCTTATTCTTTGTAAGCCTAGTACTTATTCGATTGGTCGCTTTCGCCGAACCGCTAAGTTACAGGAATGTAAACACACAACCGTCGGTGGGAAAATTATACAAAGAAGTAAATATATGGCACAACGAAGTACCGATATTTACTGGAAATAGTGAATGTAATAAATACAACAACGCTAATGCATAGCTACAAAAACAACCGCGTATGTACTAGCAAAATGCGTGTGTGCAACAAACTTGAAAAAATTGTCTTACCTCCAGGGAGAACATCTGAAGATGAATACCTAGATAGGGATAATGTGGGACCGGTTTCAGATTTTTCAAGATGTGTCTGCACACATATACTTGATTTATCTTCATCAGCCAACGTATACCCGAGTACATTTTCCAGTAAATATCAGTACTTCGTTGTGCCATATATTTACTTCTATGTATAATTTTCCCTCACGGGCTATTCTTTACTGGAAAGCAATACTCTCGTATTGCATTACTATTTTTATTGAAATTTCTTCACCGTTCTCGTTCTGTCAGCATTTTGGCGTTTCAGTCGAGTGTATTGGCATTAATGTGGCAACATCTGAAATGTTGTCGGGTATATGTTGGCTGATGAAGATAAATCAAGCATATGTGTGCAGACATATCTTGAAAAATCTGAAACCGGTCCCACATTACCCCTATCTAGGTATTTCATCTTTCAGATGTTCTCCCTGGAGGTAAGACAATTTTTTTCAAGTTTGTTGCACACACGCATTTTTGCTAGTACATACGCGGTGAAGCTATACATTAGCGTTGTATTTATTACGTGCTATTTTCCAGTAAATATCGGTACTTCTTTGTGTGCCATATTTTACTTCTATGTATAATTTTCCCTCACGGGCTATTCTTTACTGGAAGAAAGCAATACTCTCGTATTGCATTACTATTTTATATATATATATATATATATACCAATAATAGTAAGAAAAAGTAAGAACAAACAAATGAGACCTCGATGTTTGAGAAAAATGAAGATTATTTATATATGTCATAATTTAGAGCAAACACTAAAAGGTTGTTATTATAGTGCTTGGAGTTTCAAATGTCGGAGTGAAGAGCTATGATTCATTCTTGTCAGCTAATAATGGCAACAAATGTTTGTTGCATATTTATTATATCATACCTTGATGCTGTGTGGACTGAGAGCCCCGTTGATAGGCTGCTGGTATTTATAGAGTGTTAAACACTTTTGGTATGCAAATTAGGGTCTCCTTTATAGAGTAACTGCTGCATTTGTTGAGTATATAAACAGTTTGACTGCTTACTTCTCTGGAGACTGTCTGAATGATGTAGACGCCTCTGATGAGAAGCCAATAAGCTTTGAAAATTGATTAAGGTTGTTTATCACTTTTTTTTCAGTCTGTGAGAAATGGCTAAAATTTGTCCTGTTTATAATTATACCATATCTTACGTACACACACACACACATACACGCACACACACACGCATATATATATATATATGCTAGCCCGTCCAACCCATGCTAGCATGGAAAGCGGACGTTAAACGATGATGATGATGATGATGATGATATATATATATATATATACACACAAACATATACATTGTGGTTGTTGGCATCCATTTGTCTCAGGAGACAATAGAATTGTGCATAAACTAATCCAGTCTGGTTTTTACATTTCATGTCCTCTCCAGTTTCCTCTCCAGCTTTGCGCAGGCCTGGGCTAGATGTAAGAAAATAGATGTAAGAAAATCCTGGGTAACCCAATTGTCAGGATTCCTCTCTCGACCTTGCTGACGTAGCCCAAAGGAGTGCAGAGCATTATGTTTGGCACCAGCTTGGTTGCAGGAGCTGCCAGAAGGGTGTCGAGTTGAACACTAAACTGTCTACAGGGCTCGATTCCGAATTTCTTTAAAGGTTGTCTCCTTTCCATAAACCTGGATAGGGGCCCATACCAGATACTGTCAGCCGGAGCCAGCTGAGCCTGGGACTCGTGTCAGGCAGGGTCCTCACTCTTTGAAGCAGTGAAGAAAATCACCACCTACTACACATATACATACATACATATATATGTGTGTGTATATATATATATTTATATATATATATATATATATAGGTGCAGTAGTGGTTGTGTGGTAAGTAGCTTGCTTACCAAGCACATGGTTCGGGTTCGTTCCCACTGCATGGCACCTTGGGCAAGTGTCTTCTACTATAGCCTCGGGCCAACCAAAGCCTTGTGAGTGGATTTGGTAGACAGAAACTGAAAGAAGCTCGTCGTATATATATATATATATATATATATATATGTATGTGTGTATATTGTTTGTGTGTCTGTGTTTGTCCCACCAACATCGCTCGACAACTGATGGTGGTGTGTTTACATCCCCGTACTTAGAGGTTGGGTAAACACTGATAGAATAAGTGCCAG
>NW_021826251.1:0-35000 GCF_006345805.1 Octopus sinensis | reverse complement strand
GCAACAGGACCTCCGTAATGCTATGATGGACCGTGAAGTCTGGCGTAACATAGTAAATTCCATTGTCTCGACCACGGTCGAACAATGACGAATGATGATGTAGTAGTAGTATTGTCCTTAGTCATGTCCCCATTTGGTATCTATGGTGTTTGTATTAATAAAATGTTTATTCATCGGATAGACAGTAGGTGCCTGTTTGCAATAAATAGAGTGGTTGTTAATAATAACTACACACTCATTCTCTGGGCCTTTCCACTTACGTCACTGTGATGACCAATCAGCTTAATATGTGCAATGAGTTCATAGATTTTTCAGAAGCATGAGACAGTGAAATGTTGGCTTCTACTTAATAGCAACAGGGTCTGACAGTTTTTAATAATGATAGAACAGCCATGCTACATGGCAGTGAAACATGGGTCATGACTGCTGAGGATAATAATAATAATAATAATAATAATAAAAACATTGTGTACAGTGCTCAGGTGCACTACAACTCATCTAAAGTGTATATATAATCAGGTGTAGTTTCGGCGGATTTCAGAAAGCATGAGGGCCTTAAAGGATGCAGTGTCATGGCAGTCAACAACTGACGCAGGCAGTTTGTTCCATGCTTCAGCAACTCTGAGCGTGAAAAAATGTTTCCGAAAGTCATGGGAGCTGTGTTGTTTTCTGACTTTCTGACAAGCTATGGTGCACCTGAGCACTGTATACAATAATTTCATTATTATTATTATTAGTCAATCAATTATTACTGGAAATAACCAGATTGCAGTAGGGTGTAACCAGTCCACTTGTGCGTGCCTTTTCTTCATTGGACGCTAAACTCTGCTTGCGAAGACCAGTTGAGGCAAGTGAAATCCGTTGCTAGAGGACCGCTAAGAGTACCATACGAGTGAGATCGTTGCCAGAGCAACAAGCTGGCCTTCATGCCGGTGGCATGTTAAGCACACCATTCAAGCGTGATCGTTATCGCGTCGCCTTACTAGCACTTGTACTGGTGACATGTGAAACATTTGAGTGAGGTCGTCACCAGTGCCGCTTGACTGGCTCCTGTGCAGGTGGCACGTAAAAAGCACCATTTGGGCGTGGCCGTTTCCAGTACCACCAAACTGGCCCTCGTGCTGGTGGCACGTAAAAGCACCCGCTATACTCTCGGAATAGCTTGCGTTAGGAAGAGCATCCAGCTGTAGAAGCATTGCCAGATCAGACTGGGACTGGCGCAGCCTTCTGGCTTCCCAGACCCCAGTTGAACCGTCCAACCCATGCCAGCATGGAAAGCGGACGCTAAACAATGATGATATTTTGTTGGTTGCAATTTCCCTGACATCTGCCAGATCAGATTGGAGTCTGGTTTGCCAGACCTCAGTCAAATCGTCCAACCCATGCTAGCATGGAAAGCGGACGCTAAACAATGATGATATTTTGTTGGTTGCAATTTCCCTGACATCTGCCAGATCAGATTGGAGTCTGGTTTGCCAGACCTCAGTCAAATCGTCCAACCCATGCCAGCATGGAAAGCGGACGCTAAACAATGATGATATTTTGTTGGTTGCAATTTCCCTGACATCTGCCAGATCAGATTGGAGTCTGGTTTGCCAAAACCTCAGTCAAATCGTCCAACCCATGCCAGCATGGAAAGCGGACGCTAAACAATGATGATATTTTGTTGGTTGCAATTTCCTGACATCTGCCAGATCGATTGGAGTCTGGTTTGCCAGACCTCAGTCAAATCGTCAACCCATGCCAGCATGGAAAGCGGACGCTAAACAATGATGATATTTTGTTGGTTGCAATTTCCCTGACATCTGCCAGATCAGATTGGAGTCTGGTTTGCCAAAACCTCAGTCAAATCGTCCAACCCATGCCAGCATGGAAAGCGGACGCTAAACAATGATGATATTTTGTTGGTTGCAATTTCCCTGACATCTGCCAGATCAGATTGGAGTCTGGTTGCCAGACCTCAGTCAAATCGTCCAACCCATGCCGCATGGAAAGCGGACGCTAACAATGATGATATTTTGTTGGTTGCAATTTCCCTGACATCTGCCAGATCAGATTGGAGTCTGGTTTGCCAAAACCTCAGTCAAATCGTCCAACCCATGCCAGCATGGAAAGCGGACGCTAAACAATGATGATATTTTGTTGGTTGCAATTTCCTGACATCTGCCAGATCGATTGGAGTCTGGTTTGCCAGACCTCAGTCAAATCGTCAACCCATGCCAGCATGGAAAGCGGACGCTAAACAATGATGATATTTTGTTGGTTGCAATTTCCCTGACATCTGCCAGATCAGATTGGAGTCTGGTTTGCCAAAACCTCAGTCAAATCGTCCAACCCATGCCAGCATGGAAAGCGGACGCTAAACAATGATGATATTTTGTTGGTTGCAATTTCCCTGACATCTGCCAGATCAGATTGGAGTCTGGTTGCCAGACCTCAGTCAAATCGTCCAACCCATGCCGCATGGAAAGCGGACGCTAACAATGATGATATTTTGTTGGTTGCAATTTCCCTGACATCTGCCAGATCAGATTGGAGTCTGGTTTGCCAAAACCTCAGTCAAATCGTCCAACCCATGCTAGCATGGAATGAGGACGCTAAACAATGATGATATTTTTTTGGTTGCAATTTCCCTGACATCTGCCAGATCAGATTGGAGTCTGGTTTGCCAAAACCTCAGTCAAATCGTCCAACCCATGCCAGCATGGAAAGCGGACGCTAAACAATGATGATATTTTGTTGGTTGCAATTTCCCTGACATCTGCCAGATCAGATTGGAGTCTGGTTTGCCAGACCTCAGTCAAATCGTCCAACCCATGCCAGCATGGAAAGCGGACGCTAAACAATGATGATATTTTGTTGGTTGCAATTTCCCTGACATCTGCCAGATCAGATTGGAGTCTGGTTTGCCAAAACCTCAGTCAAATCGTCCAACCCATGCTAGCATGGAATGAGGACGCTAAACAATGATGATATTTTGTTGGTTGCAATTTCCCTGACATCTGCCAGATCAGATTGGAGTCTGGTTTGCCAGACCTCAGTCAAATCGTCCAACTCATGCTAGCATGGAATGCGGACGTTAAATGATGATGATGATGATGAAATAACCAGATTGCAGTATACAATGCAAATAGTAAAAACACTAAGATGATAACATTTGATAGTCAACTTCTGGATAATATCCTATCTTTAAACACACTACTTTTTACAATCAATAAGTATCGTAACCTGATAAATAAATGTCAATAAATTGCTTCTTGGTCAGACATTTTATTGCTGTGCAGTGAATGGGAAAAAATGGACATTTATATTTCATTAATATTGATAAAATACATAGGCACGGGCGTATCTTTACATGTAGGCATAGGTGTGGCTGTGTAGTAACATGCTTCCCAACCACATTGTTCTGGCTTCATTCGCACTGCGTGGCCCCTTGGGGAGGTGTCTTCTGGGATCTTTTCGGTTTGAACGGCAGGTTTTAACATAATTTCTAGGTAACTAAACACTTTTAAACTTCGTATACTGGTAGAATGTGTTTATAAAACATCTTTTTCTCTTGGCTTTATTGAGAAAAGTCTATAGTTTGTAAGATA
Organism: Octopus sinensis; assembly: GCF_006345805.1. Classification (NCBI taxonomy): domain Eukaryota; kingdom Metazoa; phylum Mollusca; class Cephalopoda; order Octopoda; family Octopodidae; genus Octopus; species Octopus sinensis. The sequence continues at coordinate 31,407 of NW_021826251.1, read as the reverse complement.
TTTGTTGTTGTTTTTCTTCAGTTTCTGCAATTTCAACCAATCATTGACGTCTATTGAGGTGAAAACATTCGGATCTTTTCGGTTTGAATGGCAGTTTTTAACATAATTTCTAGGTAACTAAACACTTTTAAACTTCGTATACTGGTAGAATGTGTTTATAAAACATCTTTTTCTCTTGGCTTTATTGAGAAAAGTCTATAGTTTGTAAGATATTTGTTGTTGTTTTTCTTCAATTTCTGCAATTTCAACCAATCACTGACGTCTATTGAAGTGAAAACATTCTGTGCCGTATGAAAATGTCCCTCGTTTAAGAAACAGATTGGGTTTATTTACATTTGTGAAGAAAAAAAGATACCCTTCCCCTAACCCTAACAGATCTTTTCGGTTTGAACGGGAGTTTTTAAAATAATTTCCGCGTAATAGGCGCAGGAGTGGCTGTGTGGTAAGTAGCTTGCTAACCAACCACACGGTTGCGGGTTCAGTCCCACTGCGTGGCATCTTGGGCAAGTATCTTCAGCTATAGCCCCGGGCCGACCAATGCCTTGTGAGTGGATTTGGTAGACGGAAACTGAAAGAAGCCTGTCGTATATATGTATATATATGTATATGTGTGTGTGTCTGTGTTTGTCCCCCTAGCATTGCTTGACAACCGATGCTGGTGTGTTTACGTCCCCGTCACTTAGCGGTTCGGCAAAAAGAGACCGATAGAATAAGTACTAAAAGGTGGTGCTCCAGCATGGCCGCAGTCAAATGACTGAAACAAGTAAAAGAGTAAAAGAGTAAAGAGTAACTAAAAAATTTTAAACTTCGTATACTGGTAGAATGTGTTTATAAAACATCTTTTTCTCTTGTTAACTGTTGTTGATGTTGAAATTCCAATGAAGGAGCCTTGGATCTAGGTTAGAAACCAGCTCTTTCTCTATTGGCAAGAAATATTGAAATAAAACTGAACAATGACATACATATATGCATACATACATACACAGATACATACACATGTACTTACATATGTAACCATATCTCTCTCTATTACTTGTTTCAGTCATTTGACTGCGGCCATGCTGGAGCACCGCCTTTAGTCGAGCAAGTCGCCCCCAGGACTTATTCTTTGTAAGCCCAGTACTTATTCTATTGGTCTCTTTTACCGAACCACAAAATGACGGGGACGTAAACACACCAGCATCAGTTGTCAAGCAATGCTAGGGGGACAAACACAGACACACAAACACGTACACACACACACACACACACACACACACACACACACACACACACACACATATATACGACAGGCTTCTTTCAGTTTCCGTCTACCAAATCCACTCACAAGGCATTGGTTGGTCCGGGGCTATAGCAGAAGACACTTGCCCAAGGTGCCACGCAGTGGGACTGAACCTGGAACCATGTGGTTGGTTAGCAAGCAACCTACCACATAGCCCCTCCTACACCTATAATATATACGCCAGGCTTCTTTCAGTTTCCGTCTACCAAATCCACTCACAAGGCATTGGTCGGCCCGGGGCTATAGCAGAAGACACTTGCCCAAGATGCCACGCAGTGGGACTGAACCCAGAACCATGTGGTTGGTTAGCAAGCTACTTACCACACAGCCACTCCTGCGCCTACATACACACATACATAACCCCCACCACCCCCACCACCACTATCTACCACACACTTGAAAATTTTACATGGGAATATACAGAATTAATGTATAGAAGTTTCCTAGCGAATGAGTCATTACTATTTCTCGGAACCTGTTCTTTGTTCTTTTTCAGTGCATATTGCAGAAAGAAAAATGGCGTGATCATGTTCAAACTTCGATCACATAACCACAATAGTACCAACCGTAAGCACCATACGAGGAAAGCAGTGTAACAACAATAAAGATACGTTATGGTGAAAGTGCAGGTAATTTTTGACTTCCCCTCATTTATTGCTCATTTCAAAAACAACGCTTTATAATTAATTTAAAATGTCACATCTTTTCGGTTTGAACGGCAGTTTTTTCTACCGGTGTCATATGAAATTTTCACCCATAATTATAACCCTAGTATCGATCTATTGCATTTCAATCTATTTTAGGGTTAGGTTTAGAGTTATGGTTAGGGTATCTTTTTTTCTTCACAAATGTAAATAAACCCAATCTGTTCTTAAATGAGGGACATAGTCATACGGCACAGAATGTTTTTTTTTTTACCTCAATAGACGTCATTGATTGGTTGAAATTGTTGCCCATAATTATGACCCTACTATCGATCTATTGCATTTCAATCTGTTTTAGGGTTAGAGTTAGGGTTAGGGGGAAAGGTATCTTTTTCCTTCACAAATGTAAATAAACCCAATCTGTTTCTTAAACGAGGGACATATTCATATGGCACAGAATGTTTTCACCTCAATAGACGTCAGTGATTGGTTGAAATTGCAGAAATTGAAGAAAAAAAAACAACAAATATCTTACAAACTATAGAATTTTCTCAATAAAGCCAAGAGAAAAAGATGTTTTATAAACACATTCTACCAGTATACGAAGTTTAAAAGTGTTTAGTTACGTGGAAATTATTTTAAAAAACTGCCGTTCAAACGGAAAAGATCCAAAATGTCAAATGTCTTTTTGTGTTACTTTTGTCTCACCCTGTCTATCAATAGCATATTTACTTACGTCTGGAAATATCTTAGAAAGAATTATTATAATAATAATGAAATTATTGTATACAGTGCTCAGGAAATATTGAATTTCTAAATGTCTCAGAGAGACATGAGCGGTGGTGGAGAGATAGAGTGGTTGCATACTGTCAACATAACGTGACAGTCCCGTATGGGAATTACACCACCGTTGTTTAGCCCTAGGAAGCATCGACGCTTCAAGTCGGCTTTGACACATTTCCTGTGGCATATCTGCAAAGGGGAGGCAAGCACCCCCACCAGCTAGGAATCACACCTGAAGACATGCATGTTTCTGGGTCTTAACCCGTCATCAGTCCGGGATAGTGAGCCCTGCTAGCTGAGATGCCTGTCTAGCCTTCGCAAATATAAGGACACGGGAAATGTGTCAAAGCCGGCAGGAAGCGTCGATGCTTCCTAGGGCTAAACAGCGGTGGTGTGATTCCCTTACGGGACTGTCACGTTGTGTTGAAATAATAATAATAATGTAATTATTGTATACAGTGCTTAGGTGCACCACAACTTGTCAAACAGTGCGTATAAAGCCTATGCAGTAATGTACAAATGTCTGGGAGGTGAACAGTGTAGGAGTCAGATACATGCTTGCTTGTGTGTATGGAGGGGAGAAAGATCAGGTGTAGTGTTGGCGAATCTCAGGAAGCATGGAAGTTTTGAAGGATGCAGTGCTCCGACAACTAACAACTGATGCTGGCAGTTTGTTCCATGCTTCAGCAACTCTTAGCGTGAAAAAATGTTTCCGAAAGTCATTGGAGCTGTGCTGTTTTCTGACTTTGTAAACATGTCCACGGGTGTTAGACAGTTGGAGTTTTTAAATAATAATAATAATAAAATTGTTGTATACAGTGCTCAGGTGCAACACAACTTGTCAAAAGTGCGTATAAAGCATATGCAGTAATGTACAAATGTCTGGGAGGTGAACAGTATATGAGTCAGATACATGCTTGCGTGTGTATGGAGGGGAGAAAGATCAGGTGTAGTGTTGGCGAATCTCAGGAAGCATGGAAGTTTTGAAGGATGCAGTGCTCCGACAACCAACAACTGATGCTGGCAGTTTGTTCCATGCTTCAGCAACTATTAGCGTGAAAAAATGTTTCCGAAAGTCATGGGAGCTGTGCTGTTTTGTGACTTTGTAAACATGTCCATGGGTGTTAGACAGGTGGAGTTTGAAAAGGTGCTCAGAGTTATTGTTTGTAAGATGGTTAATAATTTTATGGGTGTCTGCCAAGTCAGCTGCCAGACGTCGGAGTTTCAATGTATCCATGCCCAGAGAAGCAAGGCGTTCAGAATATGGCAAATGCCTGATGGAGGGTATTCTAAAATGTTTCCAAAAGTCGTGGGAGCTGTGCTGTTTTCTGTCTTTGTAAACATGTCCACAGGTGTTAGATGCGTGGAGTTTGAAAAGGTGCTCAGAGTTATTGTTTGTAAGAGGGTTAATAATTTTTTGGGTGTCTGCCAAGTCAGCTGCCAGACGTCGGAGTTTCAATGTATCCATGCCCAGGGAAGTAAGGTGTATTCATTATACATGAATATGCCATCATGGAAAGCAGATGTTAAATGATGATGGTGATGATGGTGAATATTTTGAAGAAATGATTTTCTTTTATTAAAAAAAAGGTAAAAAAACCCGGAATGACATGCAATGTGACTAACGGAGATAATAATGAAGTAATCTAGAAATATAATGTTATCAGATACGCAGATACTCTTACTCTTTTTACTTGTTTCAGTCATTTGACTGTGGCCATGCTGGAGCACCGCCTTTAGTCGAGCAAATCGACCCCGGGACTTATTCTTTGTAAGCCTAGTACTTACTCTATCGGTCTCTTTTGCCGAACCACTATGTTTACTCTTTTTACTTGTTTCAGTCCTTTGACTGTGGCCATGCTGGAGCACCGCCTTTAGTCGAGCAAATCGACCCCGGAACTTATTCTTTGTAAGCCCAGTACTTACTCTATCGGTCTCTTTTGCCGAACCGCTAAGTGACGGGGACGTAAACACACCAGCATCAGTTGTCAAGCAATGCTTGGGGGACAAACAAAGACACACAAACATGCACACACACATATATATATACATATATACGACAGGCTTCTTTCAGTTTCCGTCTACCAAATCCACTCTCACAAGGCTTTGGTCGGCCTGAGGCTATAGTAGAAGCCACTTGCCCAAGATGCCACGCAGTGGGACTGAACCCGGAACCATGTGGTTGGTAAGCAAGCTACTTACCACACCTTCACCCCTACGCCTATATATATATACATATATACGACAGGCTTCTTTCAGTTTCCGTCTACCAAATCCACTCATAAGGCTTTGGTCGGCCTGAGGGTATAGTAGAAGACACTTGCCCAAGATGCCATGCAGTGGGACTGAACCTGGAAACATGTGGTTGGTAAGCAAGCTACTTACCACACAGCCACCCCTACGCCTATATATGTATATATACATATATATGACAGGCTTCTTTCAGTTTCCGTCTACCAAATCCACTCACAAGGCTTTGGTCGGCCCGAGGCTATAGTAGAAGACATTTGCCCAAGATACCATGCAGTGGGACTGAACCCGGAACCATGTGGTTGGTAAGGAAGCTACTTACCACACAGCCACCCCTACGCCTATATATATATATACATATATACGACAGGCTTCTTTCAGTTTCCGTCTACCAAATCCACTCACAAGGCTTTGGTCGGCCCGAGGCTATAGTAGAAGACATTTGCCCAAGGTGCCACGCAGTGGAACTGAACCCGGAACCATGTGGTTGGTAAGCAAGCTACTTACCACACAGCCACTCCTGTTTGTTATTTAAGATATTTATTTTCAACAAATGACTTTTTGAAAGTAATACATTTACTGTTCTATATTATTACATATCTGGAGAGGAAATGATCTCTTTTTGAGAGAACAATAGACAACAGGGTCAGTTACAATGTCCTATTTTTGTTTAGTTAAGTGATCTACTTAAGAGAACTACTCACTACAGATGTGATAGTCATATAGTTTCTTTCCTGTATGAATACATTTGTGTTTAGTCAACCCATGACTTACTGAGAATGCCTAACCACAGACATCGCAGTGATATGGTTTATTTCCTATACAAACATGTTTATGCATGGTTAATGTGTCCGGTTCGCCAGTCCTCAGTCAAATCGTCCAACCCTTGCCAGCATGGAGAGCAGGTGTTAAACGATGATGATAGTTAGTTAAGTTAATTTGGCTCAAAAAGCAAAAAGCAAGGCCATGTAGGGGGACATGGAGTTGTGCACAGGGTGGTGTTCATGCAAAGAGTTCAGGCCATTTCTGGTCAAGAGAGACCTTGAACCGAGCAGTCGTCGGCATCTTCACTATCTTGTTCGGCAGCTTATTCCACAGATCTGCAACCCGGACGTGGAAATCCCCTCTCCTTCGATTGAGATGAAATCGTCGCAGATAGAGCTTTTCGGAGTGACCCCGCAGCCGACGCTCTGGAGCAGGAGTGAAGAACAGCTCTTTCGAGAGGTTACACTTTTCGCTTATGATGTTGTGAGCAAGAATGAGATCACCACGGCGTCGTCGTTTTTCTAGAGAATAAAGGTCGAGCATCTTCAGCCTTTTTTCATAAGACAAATGCTTGAGACCAAGAACCATGCGGGTAGCCAGCTTCTGGACTCTTTCGAGATGATGTATGTCTTTGAGGAGATAAGAAGAGGCTTGAATCCTGTACTCCAATATGGGTCTCACCAGCATGACATAGAGCGGTAGGAGATACACACATATGCATACATACATACATAGTTTTGTTCTTTCTTGAGCCATTCCTGGCTCATAAGGGCCGGTTTCCTGGTTTCCGTGGTGTATAGGTTCCCCACCTGGAAGGGACACCAGTCCATCGCAGGTGAGCTGCAAGATGCAGGAGGAAAGAATGAGAGAAAATTGTGGCGAAAGAGTCAGCAGAAGTTTTGCCATTACCTTCTGCTGCACACACACGCACACACACATACATATTCAGTTCTGACATGTCACCTTGACATGTTCCTTTTTATAGCTTAACTATTAAATATATATACCAACATCTGTTGTTAAACACACACACACACACACACACACGCTCACACACAGACACACACACACACACATACACACACACGCACACACACACAGACACACGCACACACACACAGACACACGCACACACAAACACACACACAAATACACACATACACACACGCACGCGCGCGCACACACACACACACACACACACACACACACAAGCATATTCAGTTCTAACATATCACCTCGACAGATGTTCCTTTTTATAGATTAGCTGCTAAGTTACCGAGACACAAATACACCAACATCTGTTGTCAAACACACACACATACACACACGCACAAACACACACACACACACACACACAAGCACACTCACACAAACACACGTACACACACACATACACACACACAAACACGCACAAACATAAACACACACACATACATACAAACACACACAAACACACAAACACACACACACAAACACACGCACACACACACACACACAAACACACACACACACACGCGCGTGTGCGCACACACACAGACACACATACACAAGCACACTCACACAAACATACGTACACATACACACACAAACACACACAAACACATACACACAAAGACACACACAAACACACACACACAAACACACGCACACACACACACACAAACACACACACACAAACACACACACACAAACATACACACACACACACGCGTGTGCGCACACACACAGACACACATACACAAGCACACTCACACAAACATACGTACACACACATGCACACACACAAACACATACAAACATAAACACACAAACACACACACACACATACACACAAACACACACACACAAACACACACACACAAACACACACAAACACGCACACACACGCGCGCACACACGCACACACACACACACACACACAATAGCTGATGGTAACCGACAAAAGGAAAGTGTTGCTGTGTTAGCAAAGTAATATTGATTTGTAGTCACAGTATCAACACTTTCTCTTCCAATCACCATTGTGCTACTAATTTACTTTCACTTTCATTTTGCTCTTGCTCTTATCCATAAGCTACAATCGATTACATTGTACTCCAGGCTGACATATTATATTATATATGGTCTCTGGCTCAATAAGTTAAAATACTGAAATATCCAAGCTAAAGAAAGTAAGAAAGAGGTAACGAATTACGTTTATCAATACATAACGAATCTTGCTTGCATGAAGTGGATTCGATCCACCATAGCCAAATTTAAATTAACACTGCAACAGAACTTTTCCCACGGTGGAACAATGGTTTTTCTCTGACAGCAGTTTTACATTTTCCAGATGCCTTTAGCTAGGCCAGAAAGTAAGGAAGAGGTAATGAATTACATTTATCAATATGTAACGAATCTTGCTTGCATGAAGTGGATTTGATCCACCACAGCCAAATTTAAATTAACACTGCAACAGAACTTTTCCCACGGTGGAACAATGGTTTTTCTCTGACAGCAGTTTTACATTTTCCAGATGCCTTTAGCTAGGCCAGAAAGTAAGAAGAGGTAATGAATTACATTATCAATATGTAACGATCTTGCTTGCATGAAGTGGATTTGATCCACCACAGCCAAATTTAAATTAACACTGCAACAGAACTTTTCCCACGGTGGAACAATGGTTTTTCTCTGACAGCAGTTTTACATTTTCCAGATGCCTTTAGCTAGGCCAGAAAGTAAGGAAGAGGTAATGAATTACGTTTATCAATATGTAACGAATCTTGCTTGCATGAAGTGGATTTGATCCACCACAGCCAAATTTAAATTAACACTGCAACAGAACTTTTCCCACGGTGGAACAATGGTTTTTCTCTGACAGCAGTTTTACATTTTCCAGATGCCTTTAGCTAGGCCAGAAAGTAAGGAAGAGGTAATGAATTACGTTTATCAATATGTAACGAATCTTGCTTGCATGAAGTGGATTTGATCCACCACAGCCAAATTTAAATTAACACTGCAACAGAACTTTTCCCACGGTGGAACAATGGTTTTTCTCTGACAGCAGTTTTACATTTTCCAGATGCCTTTAGCTAGGCCGAAATAATGTCTTCACCACTTGACCCTTTCTAACCTCTTCTACTTCACCAAAAGCTAGAATAGATAACAAGACCAACTAAATCTATTGTTCTCAATGATATATCTATCTTTCTGGATCTTTATATAAGCAAGCACACCCCAAGCAAAAATCAGTTAGTCACCTTGGTGACAAACTTGTGAGTTGAGAGAGAGCTAACATCAGTTAGTGAACCGACCACTAGAATCATAGAAGCAGGAAGACAAAACGGCCAGAGGGGAAAAGAAAGACAACGCCCCACACTCTCACTAGCTCTAATTCTGTTCTCTTAAAACATCATTCTATCTCTCTCTGTAATTACTACTAAACAATGAAGAGGACACAAACACAAACTTCTGGATAGTTATATAAACAATCACACCCCAAGCAAAAATCAGTTAGTCACAGTCGGTGATAACTCAGTGAGAATGAAGTTTACTGTCAGCAACTGTGAGACAACATCCCACACCTTACAACTCTCTCTATCTCTAATTCTGTTCTCTTACAACATTATTCTATCTCTCTCTGGAATTACTACTAAACAATGAAGAGAACACAAACTTTACTTTGCATGCTTTTGGATGTATCAAAACCTGCCCGTTGAAGCAAGGTATTGTAAAATAATGGTAAATAAACATACACACGCAAGCATGTATCTGACTCATACACCGTTCGCTTCCCAGACATTTGTACATTACTGCTTGTACTTTATACGCACTTTCTGACAAGTTGTGGTGCACCTGAGCACTGTATACAATAATTTCATTATTATTATTATTATTATTATTATTATTATTATAATATTATATATCACTAGCAGTATCGCCTGGCGTTGCTCGGGTTTGTAAGGGAAATAACTATATAAGCATTTTTAGAGAGTTACTTCCCTTATAGATGCCAATTCGGGCTTTCTTAGCCATTTCTGTTTTGGTGTCTTCAAGCCATGAAGTCGTTCTTCTAAAAGAACGTTGGTCTCCTTGACAACGCTTTACGACATTGATTTCCTTACACTCCCTTCCCCACAGCTTCACGAGGTAGGGAAGGAGTGGGAGAAGCAAACAGGTGCAGGCGTGAGCGTGGACGCCAACTCCGCCGCCATCGACACACGAAAAATTATGCATTAAAATGGAATAAAAAATGATGTTAAATTATTTTTAAAATCGTAGACTCATCGTAGACGCGCTCTAATACCCAGACGGGCTCGATATGAATCACGACTATAAGATACCCGAATTTGGTCAAACTGCACCGCAAAATGTGGGAGTAGTTAGGAATCTAAATCGAAGGGGACAGACACTCACACAACTACAGTTTTATATATGAGGGAACCTGTGGAAGAGGTAGACCCAGGAAAACCTGGGACGAAGTGGTGAAGCACGACCTACGAACTTTAGGTCTCACCAAGGAAATGACTAGAGACCGAGACCTATGGAAGTATGCTGTGCGTGAGAAGACCCGGCAAGACTAGTCAGGCCATAACCCGTGGCCCCTACCTAGGACGTAGTCAGTCCACCTGTGCATACCTTCCTTCTTGTGACACTTGTGAAGACCTGTTGAGGCAAGTGAAAATCAAACAAAATCAAAATAGATGAACATCAATGGAATTTGTATCTTTGTGGTACCAGTGCCGGTGACACACAAGAATACCATCCGAACGTGGGTGTAGCCAGTACCGCACCGACTGGCCTCCATGCTGTGGGCACGTAACAATCACCACCCAATCGTGGCCGATCGCCAGCCAAATCTGGCTCCTGTGTCGGTGGCACATAAAAAAAACACCATCCGAGCGTGGTCGTCTGCTAGCCTTGTCTGGCACCTGTGTTGGTGGCACATAAAAATACCATCCGAGCGTGGCCGTTCGCCAGCCTCGTCTGGCACCTGTGTCTGTGGCACATAAAAACACCATCCGAGCGTGGTCGTCTGCTAACCTTGTCTGGCACCTGTGTCGGTGGCACATAAAAACACCATCCAGCGTGGCTTTCGCCAGCCTCGTCTGGCACCTGTGTCGGTGGCACATAAAAACACCATCCGAGCGTGTCGTCTGCTAGCCTTGTCTGGCACCTGTGTCGGTGGCACATAAAAACACCATCCGAGCGTGCTGTTCGCCAGCCTCGTCTGGCACTGTGTCTGTGGCACATAAAAACACCATCCGAGCGTGGTCATCTGCCAGCCTGTCTGGCACCTGTGTCGGTGGCACATAAAAACACCATCCGATCGTGGCCGTTCGCCAGCTCATCTGGCACCTGTGTCGGTGGCACAATAAAAAAAAAACACCATCCGAAGCGTGGTCATCTGCCAGCCTTGTCTGGCACCTGTGTCGGTGGCACATAAAAACACATCCGAGCTGGCCGTTCGCCAGCCTCGTCTGGCACCTGTGTCGGTGCACATAAAAACACACATCCGAGCGTGGTCATCTGCCAGCCTCGTCTGGCACCTGTGTCGGTGGCACATAAAAACACCATCCGAGCGTGGCCGTTCGCCAGCCTCGTCTGGCACCTGTGTCGGTGGCACATAAAATCACCCACTACACTCTCGGAGTGGTTGGCGTTAGGAAGGGCATCCAGCTGTAGAAACACTGCCAGATCTGACTGGCCTGGTGCAGCCTTCGGGCTCCCCAGACACCAGTTGAACCGTCCAACCCATGCTAGCATGGAAAGCGGACGTTAAATGATGATGATGATGATGATGATGATGATATTATGCTCTGCACTTATGTTTAGACATAATTTCCTCCTGTTAGACCCCCCGTTTCGTCACATAATTAACAGAGAAAATAATCTGTCTCATGCATCACTCCAGCCATTCACGACATTGCTATGTCCTTCTATTTCTCTACACCACATGACTGAAAACCACCACTAAGCTGTTATTTCTATATTTCCTGCCTCTGAAATTTCTTGCATAGATTACTTCATTCAACTAGATGCTACATATTAATTCTCTGTATCATCATCGACCAGTAAATAAAATATATATTTATAAAATATATATTTATGTAGTAAATAAAGGAGTGGCTGTGTGGTAAGTAGCTTGCTTACCAACCACATGGTTTCGGGTTCAGTCCCACTGCGTGGCATCTTGGGCAAGTGTCTTCTGCTATAGCCCCGGGCCGACCAATGCCTTGTGAGTGGATTTGGTAGACGGAAACTGAAAGAAGCCTGTCGTATATATGTATATATATGTATATGTGTGTATGTATGTGTGTGTGTTTGTCCCCCTAGCATTGCTTGACAACCAATGCTGGTGTGTTTACGTCCCCGTCACTTAGCGGTTCGGCAAAAGAGACCGATAGAATAAGTACTGGGCTTACAATGAATAAGTCCCGGGGTCGATTTGCTCGACTAAAGGCGTTGCTCCAGCATGGCCGCAGTCAAATGACTGAAACAAGTAAAAGAGTAAAGAGTATATAAGTCTTGAATTTATTCTTCATCTCTTTATGAACTCTTGTAATAATATACACACAGCCACATCAACACCTTGTACTGACTATATATAATCACTACATACCTATTATTTTAAGGAAATTAAATCCCCAAAACACTAGGTATTGAACCAGAATTTCTTTGGATGAAATCATCCCTTCTGAAGGTTAACACAACCTCTAATTGAAGTATGTATGTATGTATGTATGTATGTATGTGTGTATGTGTGTATGTATGTATGTGTGTATGTATGTATGTATGTATGTATGTACGTGTGTATGTATATATGTGTGTATGTGTGTATGTGTGTATGTATGTGTGTATGTATGTGTGTATGTATGCATGTGTGTATGTGTGTATGTATGTGTGTATGTATGTATGTGTGTATGTATGTATGTGTGTATGTATGTGTGTATGTATATATGTGGGTGTGTATGTATGTGTGTATGTATGTATGTATGTATGTATGTATGTAGGTGTGTATGTATGGTGTATGTATGTATGTATGGATGGATGGATGGATGGATCTATCTATCTATCTAAATACAAAATGGCTGACGGTTAGTAAGGAGAGCCACAAATAAGAAAGAAGAAAAACAAAGGACCACTGATGCAGTCACAGGAGTGTGACGAAAGACTCTGGCCGAAATAAGATTAAGATTAAGTAAAAAATAAATAACACTGAAGCAAAAGTAACACCAAATATATAGTGCGTGTGTTTTTATTGGCTAAACTGGCAAAATGACCATTCCGAAATATAACAATATATATAAATATATATATATATATGTGTGTGTGTATATATATATATATAATTTTTTTTTTACAGATCATGGGCAGTCCACAGTTTTTTTGTGTGTTTGCATTGTGTTTTTGTAAGTTTTCTTTCATATTTGTTTTATTTTTGTTTATTAAATTCTTTTTCATTAACATTAATTATTTTTCTAAAAATAATTGTTTTACATATCATTTGTCCCAAACTTAGGCATCAAGAGTTACACAAATGCCAGAACTGGGTGCCACTGCGTGGTGCCAAAGACTCCAAATTTGCCATCAAGATGTAGGACAAGATACTGTGATAGCCTGGGCTTCAGAGGCCCACAGCTCTTCAATATCCTCCCGAAGAACCTGAGGGACCTGCATGGGGTGGATGCGGATGTCTTTAAAGTAGGACTGGATCTCTTCTTGTCAGGTGTCCCGGATGAACCAACTTCACGGCAGGAGGTGCAGATGAGGGCAGCTGCATTGAACTCTCTTATGCACCAAATGTCAATTGCTAAAAAGCATTCGTGAAATAAAATCATGTAGCAACACCAAATGGCGGTGCCCCAGCATGGCCACAGCTCGTGAGCTGAAACTAGATAAAATAAAATTAAAAAAAAAAACAATTTACATAACCTTAGTGAATAATTTTTTTCTGCTAGTTTTTCACTTTTATTTTTATAAATGTATCATCTTATTTATTTGGTCTAAACCAATATGGCAACAATCATATCACAATAGTGCTTGTATCATCCTTATCATTGTTTTGACTTCAGACTCATCCTTAGATGGCATCTGTGATAGAAACACAAATACGAAATGTCTAAGCTGTAAATCTTGAGCATTTAAAAAAATTCTATAGGTGCAGGAGTGGCCATGTGGTAAGAAGCTTGCTTACCAACCACATGGTTCTGGGTTCAGTCCCCTTGCATGGCACCTTGGGCAAGTGTTTTCTGCTATAGCCTCGGGCCAACCAAAGCCTTGTGAGTGGATTTGGTAGACGGAAACTAAAAGAAGCCCATCGTATATATATATATATATATTATATATATATATATATATATATATATATTATATATATAATATATATATATATATATATATAGGTGCAGGAGTGGCTGTGTGGTAAGAAGCTTGCTTACCAACCACATGTCCCTCTGTGTGACACCTTGGGCAAGTGTTTTCGGTTCTTTTCCTTTTGAACGGCACATGTCAACACAATTTCTAGTTAACTAAACACTTTAAAACTTAGTATACCGGTAGAATGTGTCAAAATAAAACATTTTTTTCTCTTGGCATTCTACCAGTATACGAAGTTTAAAAGTGTTTAGTTACGTGGAAATTATTTTTAAAAACTGCCATTCAAACCGAAAAGATCCAAAAGCACTTGCCCAAGGTGCCACACAGTGGGACTGAACCCAGAACCATGTGGTTAGTAAGTAAGCTCCTTACCACACAGCCACTCTTGCACCTGTACCACATGTTACTCTCTTTACTCTTTTACTCTTTTACTTGTTTCAGTCATTCGACTGTGGCCATGCTGGTGCACCGCCTTTAGTCGAGCAAATCGACCCCGGGACTTATTCTTTGTAAGCCCAGTACTTATTCTATCAGTTTCGTTTGCCGAACCGCTAAGTGACGGGGACGTAAACACACCAGCATCGGTTATCAAGCAATGCTAGGGGGACAAACACACACACATATATATATATATATACATATACGACAGGCTTCTTTCAGTTTCTGTCTACCAAATCCACTCACAAGGCATTGGTCGGCCCGGGGCTATAGCAGAAGACACTTGCCCAAGGTGCCATGCAGTGGGACTGAACCTGGAACCATGTGGTTGGTAAGCAAGCTACTTACCACACAATGCATAATTATATCTACAAGTGTTAATTATTATTTAATTATTATAACATAAATAATAAACAATCCTGATGATCAAATGTAAATTCTGAAAATCAAATATTTTCATTTTTGTCTTTTACAGGTTTGACGAAAGCACAAATTTATAAAATTTTCCGAACTGGTAAATGGATTAACAAATCTTTTTCCCTTTTAAACTAGATCCTGTATTTTCAAATCTGTCTTGTATCTCTTTTTCTTAGTTCACAGGTTTATTCTCTGCTCCATTTGTGGTTTTTGATTTCTTTAAAGTGACTGTTCTTTAGATAAAGTTACAACTTTGAATCTACCCAGAGTTATCTCTCTTCGGCGTTTCTCATTGAGCAAGGCCGAAGAACTAGAAACACTCATCGGGGAGCTTAGGTGTTTCGCTCATAAACTCTGATCCATTCAAGCGTGGAAAAGTAGGCATTATAACAATGATGATCTTTTACCTGTTTTAGTAATTAGACTGCAGCCATGCTGGAGCAACACCTTGAAGAAGTTTTAGCTGAATGAACCAACCCCAGTACTTATTCTGTTGGTCTCTTTTGCCAAACTGCTAAGCTATAGGGATGTAAACACACCAACAGTGGTCAGACTGTGGCTATAGTAGAACACACTTGCCCAAGGTGTCACACAGTGGGACTGAACCCAGAACCATGTGGTTGGAAAGCAAACTTCTTACCTGATTTCTTTATTTCAGAAAATGTTGTCCTCAATGGAAATACTACTCTCCACATTGAGGTACCAAATATGGAGAGACCAGTCACGTGGAGGTGTGGGACTCGGAAGTATGAGTGTGACAACGTATGCGATAAAGGGGCTGAATTTAGAGTGACACAGAGTGGAAATTCTTCTTCTCTCTGGATCCGAAAGGTAACTAAGGAACTTTTGGATTGGACATTTCATGACAACAACTACAACATTGGAAAATTTGATTTGAAGACAAATGGTAAGGAAATGATTTATAATAATAATAATAATAATAATAATAATAACAATAATAATAATAATAATAACAATAATAATAATGATAACAATAATAATAATAATAATAACAATAACAATAATAATAATAATGATGATGATGATGATGATAATAATAATAACAATAATAATAATAATAATAACAATAATAATAACAATAATAACAATAATAAATATAATAATGATAAAAATAATAATAATGATGATGATGATGATGATGATGATGATGGTGGTGGTGGTGGTGGTGGTGGTGGTGGTGGTGGCAGCGGCGGCGGCGGCGGCGATCTGTTTGTTCTCATTATCTTCTTTTGACATTTTAATGATATGATTGTTTATCTTTGGACTGGCATTGTAGAGGAGGTGTGACAGGCTGGACCTGGCTATAACCATGTTGCTCAAATGTTAAATCTGAAAATCAAAACTTTATTCTTCATCTTTTACAGGTTTCAGAAAAGCAGAAACTTATGAAATTATCCAAAATGGTAAATGAATTAACAAGCCTTTTTCTCCTTTTAAACAAGACACTGTAACTTCAGTTCCATCTTCTATTTCTTTCCCTCAACTCATAACTTTTAGCCAATCTTTTGCTTTTCAAAATATTTTCGCTCATCTCTGAATTGTTTTTTAACCGCCCCGACTGGCCTCCTGCCGAACGTGGCCATTGCCAGCACCACCCTGACTGGCCTCGTGCTGGAGGCACATAAAAAGCACCATTCATTCGTGGCCGTTGCCAGCCTCATCTGGCACCTATGCAGGTGGCATGTAAAAAGCACCTCCGATTGTGGCTGTTTGCCAGCCTCGTCTGGCACCTATGCAGGTGGCACATAAAAAGCACCATCCGATCGTGGCCGTTTGCCAGCATCGCCTGGCCCCCGTGTCGGTGGCATGTAAAAAGCACCATCCGATTGTGGCTGTTTGCCAGCCTCGTCTGGCACCTATGCAGGTGGCATGTAAAAAGCACCATCCATTTGTGGCCGTTTGCCAGCCTCATCTGGCACCTATGCAGGTAGCATGTAAAAAGCACCATCCGTTCGTGGCCGTTGCCAGCCTCGCCTGGCCCCCTTGCCGGTGGCACGTGAAAAGCACCACCCGATTGTGGCCGTTGCCAGCCTCATCTGGCCCCCTTGCCGGTGGCATGTAAAAAGCCCCATCCATTCGTGGCCGTTGCCAGCCTCACCTGGCCCCCTTGCCGGTGGCACGTAAAAAGCACCACCCGATTGTGGACGTTGCCAACCTCATCTGGCACCTGTGCAGGTGGCACGTAAAAAGCTCCCAACTACACTCACGGAGCGGTTGGCATTAGGAAGGGCATCCAGCCGTAGAAACATTGCCAGATCAGACTGGGCCTGGTGCAGCCTTCTGGCTTCCCAGACCCCAGTTGAACCGTCCAACCCATGCTAGCATGGAAAGTAGATGCTAAATGATGATGATATTTTGTTGGTTGTAATTTCCCTGACATTTATTTATCTCTACTTCTAAGCTTGCCAATTGTAATTTTTCCTTTAGCTTCTTTCTTACTTCTAAGGCTATTAGTGTCTCTCGTGATCAAGTCTCATTCTTTCTGTTTACACACTCTACGCATTCTTCTAATAATGAAATGAAAGCACCCTTCATTTTCGACCACGTATATTCTATTGTATTGCCTTACATCTGGTATTAACAAACCCTTTTCTCCCCTTTTAAACTAGGCATTACCTTTTCAGTTCCATCTTCTATTTCTTTCCCTCAACTCATAACTTTTAGCCAATCTTTTGCTTTTCAAAATATTTTCGCTCGTCTCTGAATTGTTTTTTAACCGCCCCGACTGGCCTCCTGCCGAACGTGGCCATTGCCAGCGCCACCCTGACTGGCCTCGTGCTGGTGGCATGTAAAAAGCACCATCCGATTGTGGCCGTTTGCCAGCCTCATCTGGCACCTATGCAGGTAGCATGTAAAAAGCACCATCCGATTGTGGATGTTTGCCAGCCTCGTCTGGCACCTATGCAGGTGGCACATAAAAAGCACCATCCATTTGTGGCCGTTTGCCAGCCTCGTCTGGCACCTGTGCAAGTGGCACATAAAAAGCACCATCCGTTTGTGGCCGTTGCCAGCCTCATCTGGCCCCCTTGCCGGTGGCACGTAAAAAGCACCACCCGATTGTGGATGTTTGTCAGCCTCGTCTGGCACCTGTGCCGGTGGCACATAAAAAGCATCCACTACACTCACGGAGCGGTTGGCATTAGTAAGGGCATTCAGCCATAGAAACATTGCCAGATCAAACTGGGCCTGGTGCAGCCTTCTGGCTTCCCAGACCCCAGTTGAACCGTCCAACCCATGCTAGCATGGAAAGTAGATGCTAAATGATGATGATATTTTGTTGGTTGTAATTTCCCTGACATTTATTTATCTCTACTTCTAAGCTTGCCAATTGTAATTTTTCCTTTAGCTTCTTTCTTACTTCTAAGGCTATTAGTGTCTCTCGTGATCAAGTCTCATTCTTTCTGTTTACACACTCTACGCATTCTTCTAATAATGAAATGAAAGCACCCTTCATTTTCGACCACGTATATTCTATTGTATTGCCTTGCATCCGGTATTAACAAACCCTTTTCTCCCCTTTTAAACTAGGCATTACCTTTTCAGTTCCGTCTTCTATTTCTTTCCCTCAACTCATAACTTTTAGCCAATCTTTTGCTTTTCAAAATATTTTCGCTTGCCTCTTAATTGTTTTTTAACTTTCTTATTTCAAACTTGGACGGTGGGTCAAGGCTGATGTTAAGATCCAAATTTCTTGGCACAATCTTAGCTATTGTGTCTGGAGGTAGTCTACTGAGCAAATCTTCAAAATGCTCCTTCCATCGATTTTTTTTTTGATCTAGAATTAATCTTAGCATCCGGCCACCCTTCCCTTTTACTGCCTTTTATACTCTTACTCTCTTCTCAATATTAATTTACTTGTGTTGTACAACTCTTTCGTGTTCTGGCCCTGAGCTGCACTTTCTGCTGTCTTTGCTAAATTTTCAAAATATTTTTGCTTGTCTCTTAATTGTTTTTTAACTTCCTTATTTTCTAATTTCCCTGACATTTATTTATCTCTACTTCTAAGCTTGCCAATTGTAATTTTTCCTTTCGCTTCTTTCTTACTTCTAAGGCTATTAGTGTCTCTCGTGATCAAGTCTCATTCTTTCTGTTTACACACCCTACGCATTCTTCTAATAATGAAATGAAAGCATCCTTCATTTTCGATCAAGTATTTTCTATTGTATTGCCCGGAACCATGTGGTTGGTAAGCAAGCTACTTACCACACAGTCACTCCTGTACCTATATACGACGGGCTTCTTTCAGTTTCCGTCTACCAGATCCACTCACAAGGCATTGGTCGGCCCGGGGCTATAGTAGAAGACACTTGCCCAAGATGCCACGCAGTGGGACTGAACCCGGAACCATGTGGTTGGTAAGCAAGCTACTTACCACACAGCCACTCCTGTGTTTGAGTTTGCGTTTGTGATTTCTTTAATTATTATACTTACATTTCAGATAATGGTGCACTCAGTGTAAGCGCTACTCTACTGATTAAAATACCAAACATGTTAAGACCGACCGTTTGGAAATTCAACAATTATAAATATGAGTGTGATCGGACATGCGCTAACAGCCCCGAATACAGAGTGACGCAGGATGGAGATATATCGACTTTTTGGATCCGAAACGTAACAAAGGAACGATTGACTTGGAAATTTGAAGACGATAATTTGGAATCATCAAAATTTGATTTGAAGATTCACAGTAAGGGAAATGATTTATTATAATAATGATAATGATGATGATGATGATGATGATGGAGGCGGTGGTGGTGGTGGCGGCGGCGGTAAAAAAAAAAAATAATAATTCATAATAATTAATGATAATAATAATAATAATTCATAATAAGTAATAATATTAATAATAATAATAATAATTCATAATAATAATAATAATAATTCATAATAATTTAATAATAATAATAATAATAATTCATAATAATTAATGATAATAATAATAATGATAATTAATGATAATAATAATAATAATAATTCATAATAATTAATGATAATAATTAATAATAATAATAATAACAATAATAATAATTCATCATAATTAATGATAATAATAATAATTCATAATTATTAATGATAATGATAATAATAATAATTAATTCTTTTATTGGCCACAAGGGCTGATAAAAATTAATTAAAACATAAAGGGACAAAACACAGGACAAAAGTTACAAAGGGTTTTGTCCATGAGTGTAGTGGGTGCTTTTTATGTACTACTGGCACAGGTGCCAGGCGAGGCTGGCAACGGCCATGATCGAATTTGTGCTTTTTACGCGCCACCGGCACAGGGATCACAACTACAATTTCCATTGATTTTTGATGTTGATGTACTTGACTCAATAGGTCTCCTCAAGCACGGGGCCGAAACGGTGTTTCTTTACTTGCCACCTGCACAGGGGTCAGTCCAGCGGCACTGGCAACGGCTGGTGCCAGTCATAGGATTTGGTTCAATTTCGATTCCGATTTAGCATAAACTGCAATCAATCTTGACGATCAAATGTAAAATCCGAAAATGAAAAATTTTTGTTTTCTTCTTTTTCAGGTTCAACAAGAACAGAAATTTACAAAATTACTCAAAGTGGTAAATAGACTGACAGACCTTTTTTTCCTCTTTTATACTAGACCCTATCTTTTCAATTCTGCCTTCTATTTCTTTCTCATAAATCATAGTTTTTAACCACTTTTTAAAACCTTTCTCTGATCAGCTCAAGTTAAGTTAAGTTAAGTTAAGTTAATTATTTGGCTCAAAAAGCAAAAAGCAAGGCCATGTAGGGGGACATGGAGTTATGTACAGGGAAGGTGTTCATGCAAAGAGTTCAGGCCATTTCTGGTCAAGGGAGACCTTGAACCGAGCAGTCGTCGGCATCTTCACTATCTCGTCCGGCAGCTTATTCCACGGATCCGCAACCCGGACGGAAAAAGCCCCTCTCTTTCGATTGAGATGAAATCGTCATAGATAGAGCTTTATATATATATATATATATATAATTATATATATATATATATATATATAGATACGAAAGTTTGTTTGGTAAAGCACGTGGGTGAATATATAAGAAAATAGTAAAGTGTGAAAAAACGACAGAAGGCTTAAATGTTATAAAATATATATATTTGTGTCAAAATGTCTGGAGAATATTGGAAAAATTTTTTTCCTTTCCTTAAATGATAATTTTAAAATTTTTAAAGAAATTACCGGTTTCGCGTGTAGCTTTTCAATTTTCTTGTGACGTTATGTTTATATTGTATGGAATTATCGTTGTTTTTATTTCCAGGAGATTTCTAAATAAGGGAGGTAGTGAGTGATTTTTTCCGGTGTAGGGGAGATACTCGCTTAAAAAATTTTTTTTCCATTTCCTTGTTAATTTCTCTGTGTCAGTATGTTCGGATGGTTGAGTCTGGGTTTGTACTTTTCAATGAAGAATGTTTCCTTGTTCAGTCTCATTTGTGTTGATGATCCGAAAGCACATTGGTAAAATGGGAAGATTAAAAATTGTGGCAGTAGTTGCTTTGCGCATTTCTCAATGTGCTCACTAAAAGGTATCATTCTATATTCTGGGAATGCAATCTGTTGTCGATGCAGTGTGCATCTGCAGGATACACAGCAGGATACCATACGCACCCAAACCAACCCAACAAAAAGAAAAATAGGAAACGTTTGGAATACAAACCTGCACAACAGAAAACTCACCTTCTGGAACATGATAAAAAATTCCAACAAAGCAGATATCTACGAGGGATGGATAAACTCAACACCAATTATCCTCCCACGCAAATTCCAGATAAAATTAATTCCTAACGAGCCTGACGGACAGAGATCTATTAGAGAAAAGTCAGCTCTGTTCAATTTTAAATCAGAAATAGAGCTTCTAAGACTCAGGGCCTCCACAAATGAAGAAAAACTTAAAAGCATAGACGAGGAGATGCACAATCAAAAAAATATACCGAGGGACAACCCCTCGATAATACATTGGATCACTGGAAGGATTCCTGTGAGAGAGAAGAGAGAAATTCTCTCCTACGCTGGGAGAAAAACATGGACTTCTTCCAAAAATATAGTGAAACCTTCAAAAATGAATTGGGTACAAATAATCCCTTCCTTAAGAAAATTACAATAAATAAAAAAGAAAAACCTAACAACCCACGAACAACCCCCAACTATCCTCCATACACTAAAAACAGAAATCACCCACAACCAACCTCTACAAACCACGCTAGACCTAACAGGGAACTAGCTGAAAGAGGACGCGTCTATGAAAGAAATTACACCAAAAACAGAACAAACCAACAACATCATAATACCAGACCCAACCACCATACAGCACAATACGACACTAGGATAAGAAATACACCACACACAAATCACTACTACCCCATGAACCAAAACTACTGAGGTTCCACGGGACTATCACTCAGGCGCAGATGCACACTGCATCGACAACAGATTGCATTCCCAGAATATAGAATGATACCTTTTAGTGAGCACATTGAGAAATGCGCAAAGCAACTACTGCCACAATTTTTAATCTTCCCATTTTACCAATGTACTTTCGGATCATCAACACAAATGAGACTGAACAAGGAAACATTCTTCATTGAAAAGTACAAACCCAGACTCAACCATCCGAACATACTGACACAGAGAAATTAACAAGGAAATGGAAAAAAAATTTTTTAAGCGAGTATCTCCCCTACACCGGAAAAAATCACTCACTACCTCCCCTTATTTAGAAATCTCCTGGAAATAAAAACAACGATAATTCCATACAATATAAACATAACGTCACAAGAAATTTGAAAAGCTACACGCGAAACCGGTAATTTCTTTAAAAATTTTAAAATTATGTCATTTTAAGGAAACGAAAAAAATTTTTCCAATATTCTCCAGACATTTTGACACAAATATATATATTTTATAACATTTAAGCCTTCTGTCGTTTTTTCACACTTTACTATTTTCTTATATATATATATATTATATATATATATATATTCGATGATGATGATGAATTCAATTCAATTCAATTTTTATTGGCTCAAAAAGCAAAAGCAAGGCCATGTAGGGGGACATGGAGTTATGTACAGGGAAGGTGTTCATGCAAAGAGTTCAGGCCATTTCTGGTCAAGAGAGACTTTGAACCGAGCGGTCGTCGGCATCTTCACTATCTCGTCCGGCAGCTTATTCCACGGATCCGCAACCCGGACGGAAAAAGCCCCTCTATAGAGAATAAAGGTCGAGCATCTTACCACACAGCCACCCCTATGCCTATATTTATATTTAGGTCATTTGTTATGGTCATTTACCATCAGTCTTGCATTTATAAAGCGCTTAGCTGTACAGGTTAGTTAAGTTAAGTTAAGTTAATTATTTGGCTCAAAAAGCAAAAAGCAAGGCCATGTAGGGGGACATGGAGTTATGTACAGGGAGGGTGTTCATGCAAAGAGTTCAGGCCATTTCTGGTCATGAGAGACCTTGAACCGAGCGGTTGTTGGCATCTTCACTATCTCGTCCGGCAGCTTATTCCACGGATCCGCAACCCAGACGGAAAAAGCCCCTCTCTTTCGATTGAGATGAAATCGTCATAGATAGAGCTTTATATATATATATATTATATATATATATATATATATAATATATATATATATAATATATATATATATTCAATTCAATTCAATTCAATTTTTATTGGCTCAAAAAGCAAAAGCAAGGCCATGTAGAGGGACATGGAGTTATGTACAGGGAGGGTGTTCATGCAAAGAGTTCAGGCCATTTCTGGTCAAGAGAGACTTTGAACCGAGCGGTCATCGGCATCTTCACTATCTTGTCCGGCAGCCTATTCCACGGTACCGCAACCCGGACGGAGAAAGCCCCTCTATAGAGAATAAAGGTCGAGCGTCTTACCACACAGCCACCCCTATGCCTATATTTATATTTAGAAGGTCATTTGTTATGGTCATTTACCATCAGTCTTGCATTTATAAAGCGCTTAGCTGTACAGGTTAGTTAAGTTAAGTTGAGTTAATTATTTGGCTCAAAAAGCAAAAAGCAAGGCCATGTAGGGGGACATGGAATTATGTACAGGGTGGTGTTCATGCAAAGAGTTCAGGCCATTTCTGGTAATGAGAGACCTTGAACCGAGCGGTTGTCGGCATCTTCACTATCTCATCCGGCAGCTTATTCCACGGATCCACAACCTGGATGGACAAAGCCCCTCTCTTTCGATTGAGATGAAATCGTCGTAGATAGAGCTTTATATATATATATATATTCAATTCAATTCAATTCAATTTTTATTGGCTCAAAAAGCAAAAGCAAGGCCATGTAGGGGGACATGGAATTATGTACAGGGTGGTGTTCATGCAAAGAGTTCAGGCCATTTCTGGTCAAGAGAGACCTTGAACCGAGCGGTTGTCGGCATCTTCACTATCTCGTCCGGCAGCTTATTCCACGGATCCGCAACCCAGACGGAGAAAGCCCCTCTCCTTCGATTGAGATGAAATCGTCGCAGATAGAGCTTTTCAGAGTGACCCCGCAGCCTACGCTCTGGAGCAGGAGTGAAGAACAGCTCTTTCGAGAGGTTACACTTTCCGCTTATAATGTTTCCTTTGGAGATCACAAAAAATTACCATCACCATTTAATGGCCTCCTTCGATGCTGGCATGAGTTGGACAGTTATAAAGGTTCCGACAGGCTGCAGGACTTCGTCAATTCCAAGGGTTGAAGAGAAGGGGAGATAACTGAAAGTGCAGAATGAGTGTGACCAGTGAAGTTAGTGTGGGAAAGGAAGAAGGGATATTGGAAATAAGGGATGGAGTTGTTCTGGCAGGGTGGGAGGGAAATAAATGGCAATGGAAAGAAAATGGTGTGGAGTAATATGTGACGATTCTGCTTCCAAATGAATGCAGCCCTTGATTAATGCCAGAGACAGATGAGTGATGGAGAACTGGGTGTTAAAGGGAAAGAGATGTGGGGAATGCTTGAGGAGGCAGAAGAATGGTTTACGAGCATAAACAGAATGCATTTAGGACATCATTTTTTGCTGTGATTGACAGCAAAAGATGATGTCTGAATCATTGTGTTTTGTCAATCATCCCAGTTTTTTGTCATCTCCAACCGGCTCAGCATCTTGAGATCAGCCTTCACTACTTTGTCCCATGTCTTCCTGGGTTTCCCTCATCAACAAGTCCCATTCACTTGAAGCACTTCCTTAAGCAGCTGACCCTATCCATACACATCGCATGACCCCCAAACCAGTGCTGTCCCCTTTTCTGTACACTACCTCTGTTTCCTCTTTTGCCTAACTTTTCTTTTGATGCCTTAATACATTGTTTTGTATGTACACTGACATGGCAATTCCAATGGAGCATACTAGCTTTATTCCTCTCTAGTCTTTGCATGTTCTTTGCACTTAGGGCCCATCTCTCACTATAATGTAGCATTGCTGTTTATATACAAGCATTGTGGAGGCACATGGCCTAGTGGTTAGAGCAGCGGACTTGCAGTCGAGGGATCATGGGTTCGAATCTCGGACCGGGCGATGTGTGTGTTTATGAGTGAAACACCTAAACTCCACGCAGCTCCGGCAGAAGGTAATGGCGAACTTCTGCTGACTCTTTCGCCACAACTTTCTTTCACTCTTTCTTCCTGCATCTTGCAGCTCACCTGCGACGGACCGGCGTCCCGTCCAGGTGGGGAACCTACACACCAAGGAAACTGGGAAACTGGCCCTTATGAGCCAGGCATGGCTCGAGAAGGATCAAACAAAAAAAGAAAAATATACAAGCATCATACAACGAGCCTTTCACTCTGAGAGAACTTTTGTTGCCCAATCTCCAAGCTTCCTCAGAAACCACCAAATCATGTCAAAAGCTTTCTCCAGGTCAACGAATACCAAATGCAATGATTTACTTTTGGCTAAATACATCTCTTGCAGTTGTTTTACTAAGAAGATGACATCAATAGTCCTTCTTCCTGGCAGAAAACCAAACTGCATCTCATCTAGTCTAATTCTGTCTTTAATTAATTAGGCTTTAACTCTCTCTCTAACTTTCTTGACCTGGTCCACCAATTTGAAAGTATCTCCTTTACGCTTATAAATCTGACTACAATGCTGCTACATCAGTTGTTAATGTGACACTTTTCTGTACAACATGATTACATCTATGGTGACTTTGTTGTATCCTACTCTGCACAACCTTCGTAAACAAAAGGCTCGTTTATATGGTGTGATTTCTTTCCAGTCCACTAGGTAAAACATATCCAGGTTCTTTGTTGCTCAATAGATTGGGATATTAGGACCAGAAGAGTGTCCAGTTATGCACAAAGAAAACTCTGCTCCCAAGCAAGGAAAAGTAGGTGTTAAAATGGCAATGATGATGAAATCTTTCATATGGAAAACCAATCAATAATATTGATTTGTCTTTTTATTTCAGGACCAGTTGCATTAGGGGGCAGTGTCACACTTCATATTGAAGTAGCCGGGATGAAAAGAATAGTTGGCTGGAAAAATGACTATGGAAGATATGAATGTGATATGACTTGTTATAATCGTAGTAACCATGAAGTTACACAAAATGGTAACTCATCGAAGCTTTTGATCCGAAATGTCACCAAACAAGATTTGACTTGGTATTTTTGTGACTTCTATCTCTGCTCTGGAAATTATTCCTTAAAGATAAAAGGTAAGTGAATTACTTTTGCTAATAATAATAATAATAATAATAATATAATAATAATAATAATAATAATAATAATAATAATAATGATAATAATAATAATAATAATAATAGTTCTTTCTAACTTTGGCACAAGGTCAGCAATTTCATTTGGAAGAGGTTCCTCGATTACATTAATTTGGATATATTTAGCGGGTCCTTTATTTCATCAACCCCAAAGGGATGAAAGGCAAAGAGCTGACCGTTGCAGTATTTGAACTCAGGAATTAAAGAGTCAGGAGAAATTCCACTGAGCATTTTTTCTGGTGCAGCAACAATTCTGTCAGCTCACAACCTCAATGATGATGCCCTGATGCAGTACCAGGCAGTGGCTCTCATTGCTTCTGATCTTAACTGATTGGAAGTGTTATCATGTACATTGTTTTGTCTTGGTATAAAAGATGGGTTTTACAGCAAATATTCTGCTCAATACCACAGATTTGCTTGTCAGTTGCTTGACCTTAAACCAGTTGAGCATGTCCCTTGGTGGCTGACGATATGTGCATCTCTGATCATGAGCAGAAGTAGTGGGGGAGCATCATAGTCATATGTTGAGAGGGATTCTTTGGGGTTTGAATACCCTGATGCAGTACCAGGCAGTGGCTCTCATGGCTTCTGATCTTAACTGATTGGAAGTGTTATCATGTACATTGTTTTGTCTTGGTATAAAAGATGGGTTTTACAGCAAATATTCTGCTCAATACCACAGATTTGCTTGTCAGTTGCTTGACCTTAAACCAGTTGAGCATGTCCCTTAGTGGCTGACGATATGTGCATCTCTGATCATGAGCAGAAGTTGTGGGGGAGCATCATAGCCATATGTTGAGAAGGATTCTTTGGGGTTTGAATGCCCTGATGCAGTACCAGGCAGTGGCTCTCATGGCTTCTGATCTTAACTGATTGGAAGTGTTATCATGTACATTGTTTTGTCTTGGTATAAAAGATGGGTTTTACAGCAAATATTCTGCTCAATACCACAGATTTGCTTGTCAGTTGCTTGACCTTAAACCAGTTGAGCATGTCCCTTAGTGGCTGACGATATGTGCATCTGTGATCATGAGCAGAAGTAGTGGGGGAGCATCATAGTCATATGTTGAGAGGGATTCTTTGGGGTTTGAATACCCTGATGCAGTACCAGGCAGTGGCTCTCATGGCTTCTGATCTTAACTGATTGGAAGTGTTATCATGTACATTGTTTTGTCTTGGTATAAAAGATGGGTTTTACAGCAAATATTCTGCTCAATACCACAGATTTGCTTGTCAGTTGCTTGACCTTAAACCAGTTGAGCATGTCCCTTAGTGGCTGACGATATGTGCATCTCTGATCATGAGCAGAAGTAGTGGGGGAGCATCATAGTCATATGTTGAGAGGGATTCTTTGGGGTTTGAATACCCTGATGCAGTACCAGGCAGTGGCTCTCATGGCTTCTGATCTTAACTGATTGGAAGTGTTATCATGTACATTGTTTTGTCTTGGTATAAAAGATATGTTTTACAGCAAATATTCTGCTCAATACCACAGATTTGCTTGTCAGTTGTTTGACCATAACCAGTTGAGCATGTCCCTTGGTGGCTGACGATATGTGCATCTCTGATCATGAGCAGAAGTAGTGGGGGAGCATCATAGTCATATGTTGAGAGGGATTCTTTGGGGTTTGAATACCCTGATGCAGTACCAGGCAGTGGCTCTCATGGCTTCTGATCTTAACTGATTGGAAGTGTTATCATGTAATATTGTTTTGTCTTGGTATAAAAGAGGGTTTACAGCAAATATTCTGCTCAATACCACAGATTTGCTTGTCAGTGTTGCTTGACCTTAAACCAGTTGAGCATGTCCCTTAGTGGCGGACGATATGTGCATCTCTGATCAGAGCAGAAGTAGTGGGGGAGCATCATAGCCATATGTTGAGAAGGATTCTTTGGGGTTTGAATGCCCTGATGCAGTACCAGCGTGGCTCTCATGGCTTCTGATCTTAACTGATTGGAAGTGTTATCATGTACATTTTTTGTCTTGGTATAAAAGATGGGTTTTACAGCAAATATTCTGCTCAATACCACAGATTTGCTTGTCAGTTGCTTGACCTTAAACCAGTGAGCATGTCCCTTAGTGGCTGACGATATGTGCATCTCTGATCATGAGCAGAAGTTGTGGGGGAGCATCATAGCCATATGTTGAGAAGGATTCTTTGGGGTTTGAATGCCCTGATGCAGTACCAGGCAGTGGCTCTCATGGCTTCTGATCTTAACTGAACTGATTGAAGTGTTATCATGTACATTGTTTGTCTTGGTATAAAAGATGGGTTTTACAGCAAATATTCTGCTCAATACCACAGATTTGCTGTCAGTTGCTTGACCTTAAACCAGTTGAGCATGTCCCTAGTGGCTGACGATATGTGGCATCTGTGATCATGAGCAGAAGTAGTGGGGGAGCATCATAGTCATATGTTGAGAGGGATTCTTTGGGGTTTGAATACCCTGATGCAGTACCAGGCAGTGGCTCTCATGGCTTCTGATCTAACTGATTGAAGTGTTATCATGTACATTGTTTGTCTTGGTATAAAAGATGGGTTTTACAGCAAATATTCTGCTCAATACCACAGATTTGCTTGTCAGTTGCTTGACCTTAAACCAGTTGAGCATGTCCCTTAGTGGCTGACGATATGTGCATCTCTGATCATGAGCAGAAGTAGTGGGGGAGCATCATAGTCATATGTTGAGAGGGATTCTTTGGGGTTTGAATACCCTGATGCAGTACCAGGCAGTGGCTCTCATGGCTTCTGATCTTAACTGATTGGAAGTGTTATCATGTACATTGTTTTGTCTTGGTATAAAAGATATGTTTTACAGCAAATATTCTGCTCAATACCACAGATTTGCTTGTCAGTTGTTTGACCATAACCAGTTGAGCATGACCCTTAGTGGCTGACGATATGTGCATCTCTGATCATGAGCAGAAGTAGTGGGGGAGCATCATAGTCATGTGTTGAGAGGAACATTTAATCATTTAGATATAATAGTCTAGGATACTGGTGTGTGTTAACCCTTTTTCTTACCATGTTCCTGTTTAAATACACTGTCTTTGTTTAAATAATTTTGAAAAAATAAATAATTTAGTAAAATAACTTTGTCATTCTTAACCCTTTTGATACTAACCTGGCTGAAACCGGTCTGGCTCTGTAGTACAAATGCCTTGTTTTCATAAGTGTTGAATTAAAATCTTCCACCAAACCTAGTCACAATTTATGTTCCTAACACTAGCTTAATGATAACTAAGTTATTTTACAAAATTCTTTGTTATATTTAAAATTAATTGAAAGAAACACAGAACATCTCAAAATAAATACAGTAATGAAAGGGTTAAGGTATTGTTTGGAACACAAATTTACTTGAAACTTTGATGGAAGTTTTTACTTTAGATCTCCTTAAAGCAACGAATTTGTACAATAGAAACGAAGGCAGTTTTGAACATGATAGTATCAAAAGGAATAAGCCTGGCAGATATTACTATCTTTTATTAAAAACAAATGGTGTATGCTTTGCAGCTGAAACAACAGGTGGGGGAGGTAATGGATCAGGAACCGGCATACCCGGCTATGCCATAGCCATCCTGTGTGTAGCTGGATTTGGCATCATCATTCTCGGGGTCATATTCATATGGAAACGTCGGAGCAAGAAAGAAACTCATGAGGATGAAACCAAGAACACGTATAATTTAGTACACCAGAAGCCGTCGGAGACATAAGAATGGTATATTTTGTGATTTCTTATTTTTTGTCTTTTGTTTTTTTTTTATTGTAAAGCATTGTCCTAATGGTGGAGGCGCAATGGCCCAGTGGTTAGGGCAGCGGACTCGCGGTCGTAGGATCGCGGTTTCGATTCCCAGACAGGGCGTTGTGAGTGTTTATTGAGCGAAAACACCTAAAAGCTCCACGAGGCTCCGGCAGGGGATGGTGGTGATCCCTGCTGTACTCTTTCACCAGTGGAGGCGCAATGGCCCAGTGGTTAGGGCAGCGGACTCGCGGTCGTAGGATCGCGGTTTCGATTCCCAGACCGGACGTTGTAAGTGTTTATTGAGTGAAAACACCTAAAGCTCCATGAGGCTCCGGCAGGGGATGGTGGTGATCCCTGCTGTACTCTTTCACCACAACTTTCTCTCACTCTTACTTCCTGTTTCTGTTGTACCTGTATTTCTAGGGGCCAGCCTATATATATATGTGGAGGCGCAATGGCCCAGTGGTTAGGGCAGCGGACTCGCGGTCGTAGGATCACGATTTCGATTCCCAGACCGGGCGTTGTGAGTGTTTATTGAGCGAAAACACCTAAAGCTCCACGAGGCTCCGGCAGGGGATGGTGGTGATCCCTGCTGTACTCTTTCACCACAACTTTCTCTCACTCATACTTACTGTTTCTGTTGTACCTGTATTCCAAGGGCCGGCCTTGTCACTCTCTGTGTCACGCTGAATATCCCCGAGAACTACGTTAAGGGTACACGTGTCTGTGGAGTGCTCAGCCACTTACACGTTAACTTCACGAGCAGGCTGTTCCGTTGATCGGATCAACCGGAACCCTTGTCGTCGTAACCGACGGAGTGCTTCCTTGTCCTAATGATATAGGTTTTACTGATTATCTATCTATCTGTCTGTCTGTCTCTCTGTCTGTTTATCTATATGGACCTTAGTCACATCGACTCCGAGTAATTTTGCCTTTTTTTTGCGTTTAAAAGTTGTTAATATTGTTTTG